>NW_010209249.1:0-26418 GCF_000695765.1 Mesitornis unicolor
GCCACTCCAGTTATGTGAGTCATCCCACCATTTTTCAGTGAGCAATTTAATTTTTTTGCAGAGAAATGGCAAAAAAGCATCAGTCTTGTAGTCTGTGCCCAGGCAAAGCAACAGTGGAGCCTGACTGCTGCTGTGGTGGTGTTAGGACTGAACACTCACTTTTATTTCTCCTCTGCCATGCCGCAGCCTGATGGGTTCATGTGGCCACTTCTGCCTGATCCTGGTCAGATAACCACAATTTTAGGGGAAGTTATGTTGCAGAGGAGCACAAAGATCACCAAGGGGGCTGATGAAGTGAATGTGCGTGGTGAGTATTTTAAGGTAGACAGTCAATGTCAGTGGGGAAATGGAGCCAAGTAAACCAGTCCAGTAGATATTTTTTTCTCTACTGTGCACCCTTCCAGGGGTGAAGACAAAAGATTAAACAATTCATTACTTCAGTGGCTGAGACTAATCACACAGCTTCTAAAATGTCTTCATAGTGTGTGTATTGTGGATTAAGCCACAAATACAATCCTCTTATCAAAATCCAGCTCCAGTGTAAGTGGGAGTAAGTGGGAGTTATGGGGTTCCATTTCTCACCTTTTCCAAAACTTTTAAGGAAAAAAATTCAGAAGACCATCTCTGTAAATGAAGAGCCTAATTTCAAAAAAGGTCCTAAGGAGCCCTGAGCTAGTCAAAAGCTGGCAGGATTTTTGGCTTCTAAATCACCTATGTGTTTGTTGTAAATTTGTCCTTTGCCAATATCAAAAAGTGACCCCAAACTCTCAGTAATGAGGATGTAGAGAAAAAGAACACGCATTTGATTTTTATTTTTGCTCTCCCTTTCTTTTATCCTGTCCTTGGTAAACTATTTTTGACTATTCCAGGGATTCAGCTAATGAATCTTGGTACATTTGGAGTTTCCAATATTGCACCTTGAATGACTGCAGAGTAAGTTGATTTCTTCAGGTAACAAGTTACAGGGAGGAAGGGAGAGTGGTGTTTGCCTCAGGAACAAACAGTCGAATCCATCTTCTTTTAAGAAAAGACAAGACAGAGCAGTTTCTTCCAGTTTCTTTCGTGTTTTGTTGGGTTTTTTGTTTGTTTGCTTGTTTCTTTTGAAGACCACAAGCATGAGGGAGGAAACTGGGTCAGAAAAGATCATTCTCCCTGCCAATCTTTTCTATTCCAGCTATCAGGATGATCCTTTCTTCTCTTTGCCAACACTACTTAAAACAAATTGTGCTAACAAAGTCAGGACAAGTTTCCCTTCGTTTTTAGTGTAACTGATCATTTTAAGTTGTTGCTTTAATAAGCAGATGGATTTTTCATAATGCTTAAAAGGAGTTAAGGCATTAAGATATTTAAAGAAATGAGATGTCAAGTCTTTAACTAATGGAATTATACAGTAGAGACTCTTTAAAGACGGCTTGGCCTAAATAATCCACCAGCCATAAAGACCTTACTATAGGTCAACAATTTATTCTGTGGACAATAGTCCCTTTTGAAGAACTTGTACAATCAACATTTAGGTTTATGCAAAGTGCTTAATGTTATTGAGGTGTCTTAATATAAATGCATGAGCTTTCTTGAGCCAGCTGTGTATACTACTCTCTGCATTTGTTTTCTACAGTGCTGGCTCTTTTGCACGTTTCAATTAATAAATGAAAAATTTTCTAAACTCCCTCGTTTTGAAACAGCATTTTTATCTCTTTTGATCCAATTAATAACATTCTCACATGACTGTATTTTTGCAGGAACAAGAGGAGGGGGAAAAAAGTAACCACAAATAAAAAAAATAGCTCGTACTTCAGTATTTAACAAAGCGGCGATGTTTCTTTAAAAACAATGCAAAACTCAGTTGTGGGCTAAGGGCTTTGCCTGTAATGTTTGACTTTAAAAGGCAGGTTTTTTGCGAAAATTTGAGCATTTGAAAACATAAGGTTTTATAGAAACCACACTGTGTCTTTATTGCCTTCACTGCTTGTGAAAGTCAGGATGCCTTATGGGAAACATAAGGAGTTGCTGAAGAGAAGTGAATATCCTCCTAAATATTCTAGGGTCAAATCTCACCTACAAATTCTATGCTTACTCTAAAAGAATCTTCCTCTGTGGCATCTACATCCTGATCCAAATCTATTCAAATAAACTGGAGTCCTTGCATTGACTTCCAAGGCCTTTAAATCACGTCCAAAGTGACTTGCTGTCTAAACACACCTTGTTTTGGTAGATTTCTCACTGGCATCAATAGGGACTTTCCCAGGTTAAGGAGAACTTCCATTTGCACCTACAAAGAGTGTTGCAGATAACTTCAGAAGATCTGCTTTGGTTGTTGGTGCTCTCGAATTGAATCACACCTGTTGTTACGGTGCTATTATCTGCTGCTTGGTTCAGTTCACGATGCCTTGGGGTTCTTTGCGTCAGGTACAGAAGTGGGGCAAGTGGAGGTGTGGTGCCCATCTTGTGGCACTCAAGCTCCTGCACAATTCATGTATAAGTCCTGTACTGCGCCTATGTCATACCACTGGCAGCAGGACTGTGTGGATATGAAGGCTGGCAGCTGCTGGGAATTCCTCGCTCTTAGAGGACACAAGCCATCCAGAGGACACCAGAGGCTAATGCTGATGCATGGCCGTGGGAGCAAGAGGTACAGTCAAAGTTGCTGTGACCCACAGAGATGTTTTGGGACTCTTGCAGAGAACCACTATCATCTCTGACTTATGAGCTATTTCTGGAATTTGCCCTTTTTTCAGCTTTTTCATAGTGGTTGGTGTATGGCTTATGAAGGCAGGAAAAATGGTGACTTGTGGACTAGGAGTAGAATGGATCCTGTTGGTAGAGTTTTCTTGACATTAAGTCAGGATATCATCCTGATGAGTCCAAGGGAAGGAGACCTATCTCCCTGAGGGTTCCTGGCCTGCCTATGGGAGGTGGAGGTGGCTGGTCCTAAAGTTCTACAGCCATAACTTTACTCCTGTGACTGTGGCACCTCTAGGTGGAGTGTGTGTGTGTGTCTAATCTCCCACTAAAAAGGGCTTGAGTGGTAGGAGAATTAAACCCAGCAGTGTCTGAATTGCATAATTACTGTTAGTTTTGGGTTCACATTTCACAAATTTTACTTTTACAGTTATAGATTTTAAAGAACAAGGGAATACACGAGCACAAGCATTTTACTTTTCCCCTTATATATGCAGGCACATGCATGGACTTGCTGAAGTGTCAGGGCAAAGGACAACCTCTGACATTCCTACAGACACGCTGATCTCAAGCTAGGAACTATGAGATGCTATTTGACCACTGACTTCTGCTCCAGACCCTCCTCTGGTTTATGCCTGTTACAGTCATTTGTGGTTTTAAGGTGTCCAGTTTTCCCAAAATGAAAACACCACTCTTGTTTTGCTGCAAGACGCCTGAAGTACATCTGCACTGGAGCACATCGAGAGAGACCTGGGCTTGCTCTGTCTCTACTAGCTCTGCCATGGGAAAAATGGGGAACCTCCTCCAGGTCTGGTGAGAGCTGGGTGGGGATGCAAGGGGTCAAGGCAGCCCAATGCTGACAGACCCCAACTGGTACGGTCCTGCCCTCTGTCAGCTTCATGCGCTGCTTAGCCACACTTCATTTTGCAGTGTAAGCATTCCCCAAGTGTCTTCTTCAAGGTCCATGGAAGGTAATGACCCCAGGTTAGCCGAGTCCTCAGAACAAGCCCTCATCTCCAGCGTAATATGCTTTGCTAGAAAGGCAGCTCTGTTGTAGGCAGGGAATGGGGCCTGATCCAAACCCGACTGAAATCTTCAGTAGGATTTAGATTAAGCCCCCAAATCCTGATTCTGCAAAGATTTAAGCTTGTGCATAACTTTACATATGTGAATAGTCTCATTGAGGTCAAATGAATTAAAATAACGTATGAATAATGAATTAAAAGCACCTGCTTAAGTCTTGGCAGTGCTTGGGCCATAATGAACTGCAAAAAAAAAAAAAGGAAAGAAAAAACCTTTCTTTTTCAGAGCTATTAAGGTGTTATTTCAGAAACCTAGCCAGTGACAATTATATTTACATGTACCATGCAAAGTCTAAATGAATGGGAGTGTTTGTTCATCCGTGTCATGTATTTGGGTCAATAAGGGATCCTATATGGCTTCAAATGTTTGGCTTTTCTATTCTACTTGGAAAAGCACCTGAAAGTATTAGTTTTGCAGCCTGATCCTAGAGGGATCAGTGGGTGTTTTCACTGTACAGACACTGCGGGATTGGGTTTGCAGACCTTATTAAAAATGGGCCCATACTGAAGGAAAAAAACATGTGATAGGCTGACTGAAAGGTCTGCAGTGCTGCAAGGGCTTCCTCATGGTGTGAGAAGCTGATTCCTAACCAAAACAAAGGTAGGAAAAGTTAAGTAAATTATTACAGGGGCAGAACAAGCCCTGTTCTAAATCCAGATTTGAGCTGAGGTATGAGGGTGATACGTGCTGGTGCATGCAATGACTTTGCTGCTTGCTTGTCTCATCTCCTTTCTCCCCTCTGCCTTGAGCCCTGGGTCTTGGTCCTTGGGCTCCTCTCAGCTGCCCCTGGAAACCAGTGCCTCCCAGCTCCTCTCCCAAGAGGCAAAACTAATGAAAGCAGCACCCTTGGTTAGTACACTTTCTGCCTCATCTTTCCTCTGTGTTCAAGGGGCATAAACTTCCCTCTGAGTGCATGCCTGCTTGCCCCTTCTGTTTTTTGTCTGGGTTGGGCTCCATGCATTTCAGTTTTCAGAGTCGGTCCAGAGGAGGGTGACAAAGATGATCAAAGGGCTGGAGCACCTCTCCTGTGAAGATAGGCTGAGAGAGTTGGGGTTGTTCAGCCTGGAGAAGAGAAGGCTCCAGGGGGACCTCATAGTGACCTTCCATTACCTGAAAGGTGCCTGTAAGAAATCTGGGGAAAAACTATTCAAAAGGGCATGTAGCAATAGCAATAGGACGAGGAGTAATGGTTTTAAACTAGAAAAGAGTAGATTTAGGTTGGATATTAGGAAAAAGTTCTTCAATATGAGGGTGGTAGATCACTGGAACAGGTTGCCCAGAGAGGTGGTAGAGGCCCCATCCCTGGAGATGTTCAAGGTCAGGCTTTATGGGGCTCTGAGCAACCTGATCTAGTAACATTGTCCCTGATCACTGCAAGGGGTTGGACCAGATGATCTTTAAAGGTTCCTTCCAACCCAACACATTCTATGATTCTGTGATTCAAAGCAGCAGGTCATCACTGTACTGGTAAACAAACTCAGTGTAGAGAGAGAAATCAGTCTGTGCCAACAGCTGGCAAAGCTTGTGTGCCAGCAGAGTCCTCAAAATTGGGTCTAAGGAAAATAAGATTTGTGGGTGGGCACTAGAGCAACTCTGTAGACATTTAAGATTTTATCCAAAATACGTAATCGTCATCCTTATCCTTAAAAAGTGTTCTGTGCTTCATCAAACACTACCAAACCATGCTCACTTAAGAAAGGTAATACTATACCAGATACAACCTATGTACAAACTCACTGATGGCAATATCTTCCCATGAGATGACCTGGACCGTTCCTCCAGAGGAAGCACTGCTCTAGGTCTTAGCGAAGACAGAAACGTATTTCAAAGATGGAGAGCTCTTAGTGATACAGTTCCCAGCCCCAGAGGAGTAGGAGGACGGAGCTGGCCCTGAACTGCTGGCCTGGCTTCACCAGTCAGACTTGAGGGTGCTCCTGTCCCAGGAGCTGCCCATGCTATTTAACCAACCTGAACTAGAATCACAGAATCACACAGAATCACAGAATATAAGGAGTTGGAAGGGCCCTCGAAAGATCATTCAGTCCAACCCCCTGCCAGAGCAGGATCACCTAGATTAGGTTGCACAGGAACGTGTCCAGGCGGGTTTTGAATGTCTCCAGAGAAGGAGACTCCACAACCTCTCTGGGCAGCCTGTTCCAGTGCTCTGTCACCCTTACAGTAAAAAAGTTTTTCCTCATGTTCAGATTGAACCTCCTATGCTCCAGTTTGCTCCCATTTCCCCTTGTCCTGTCATTGGCTATTACTGAGAAGAGCCTGGCTCCTTCCTAAAAGAAGTAAAAGACATGATGTTTTTGGTGTGCATACCAGCCATCAGCTAGCATCAAAAAGCAAAACTTGGGGAAATCAAAGTCAAAGAAAATTAATCACTGGTGCTGAAGGGCCCAAGGCAATCCTGTGGACAGACTGTCTTGTGCCCAGGAGCTGTAGCTGAAGCTACAATGGTTATGTGCACCACGCTGTGGGAAGAAGCAGGGCATGTACCAGTTCATATGGGGAACAAATTGTTAACTCAGATGGTAAGATCTGATCATTGCACTACAGGAGACTAGAGGCTTCTGCTCTTCTTTTTATGAGAAAAGATCAGGCTGGCTGGGAGTTTCTCCTTATAGTAACATTGTATAATAGCGGGGGGAAGGGGGGGGGCATGGGGGCAAAACTCCAGCGGACAAGGAAGATCTATTAAAATATCCAAATCTAACAGGCATGGCATTCCTCATCAGTAGATCACAAAAGGTAAGATGTCGCTCATATAAAGTGTAAGGAAATGAGGTGAAAAGGCTTTCTCCAAATCACCCAGCCTGCCAGCACAGAGCGCCTCAGCACTGGGCTGTCCCTGCCCAGGTGTCTGTCCTCTAAGCCATGCTGAAGAGATCTGGGGAAACATACTGTTTCTGTTCAACTCCTAGTGACAGGTTTTTTAATGACAGCTTTGAAAATACTTTTAATTTTTTTTGGGGGGGGAAAGGAGACAATGCCATTGTGAGAAAGTTCTGCTCTATCCCATGTATTTGTGTATATTTGCAAGTACTCCCCACGCAGGCACAAAAACACATACCTAATAAGTGTGACTTACAGACCCACAGAATCATTTCTGTAAAATATCTATTTAGGCACAAAAATAATAATTACAAAAATATGAATTTTTTTTAATTACATATGTGCATTTTCTCTTCATTTGCTCTAGGAAGACACTTTCAAACTACTAAATGCTATTAGATTTTTTTAGAGGAAATAAACCTGTCAAGTAAATTTACTTGTTTTAACTAGAAATTATTTGGAAGGACCAGAAGCTTGAGCAGCTGGTAAACTTCTCTTGATTATTTTCCCCTACATTTCTAATAATGAACTCAAATGATTTTAGCACCTTAAAAATACTCTGCTTAAACAGACTATGCGTAGGCAATTTTAGAACTGTACATAAGTCCTGGAACACAGAAGTAATGATGGGGGGGGAAAGGGACAAGGAGAAATGAGAGAGAAATAATAACAGAATAAAAGAGAATAAAAAGCCATTTAAGGGACATGCACACAAAAAGTTAACAGAGAGAAGCCCACATAGTAAAGGGTGTTGCAGCCTTACAGGGTTGTATTGAAGAGTGGGTGGTTTGTAATAATGCCAGTAATTTTGAGGGTCTCTGAGCCGTAAGCCTAGGGAAAGCTGATGATAAGAAGGTGACAAGATGGGAGGGAAGGGGCTGGGCCAGCAATGCTTGAGGAAAGCAAGAGAAGCAGGTACCTCTCCCTACCCTCCCTTATGGCCAAACACAGTGTAAGCTTTTCAGGAGCAGATGCTGTTGTCCTCTACTGAAGTCAGAGTGCCAGAGGGGGACAGGATGGAAAAAGCCCTGCTCATGCACAGCCCTCAGCAAACACCTTCTGGGACACCACTGTGCCACCCAAGGAGCCCAACCAAACTATCTCAGCCTGACCCCGGGGTCTGCTGTGCCGTAGCTTCAATGTTGAGCTTTGCCTTTGCTGTCCATGAGAAAAAAAAAAGAGTGTTTTTGTAATGACTGGGGTGGCAAATTGTTGCTCACATAGCTGAAGTGTCTCTGAGGGGACGTTTAGATAGACGGTTGCCAACTATCTATTTCATGTACCTCCCCAGGAGGTTGGTGCAAGCATGACCCCAACAGACTGGTAGGGAAATGCATTCAGCAGAGCAGGACAGACATGGGTGGTGTTTTCAAGGTGTTTATAGGAAGAATGCAGCAGTCACAACCCTGTATGGTGTCTATCCTGTACAACTAAGAGAATAATACTGCTGGTTTGGGAGCCAGTATGGGGTTTGTGACTGCAGGTGTCTTCAGTTAGACTGTCTGTACATTGTTTTGGAGGTTGCATGTTTGAAAAAGTCTCTCATTCAAAGGTCAGCCTCTAATGGGGGAGTGTATGACTTTTTAAACTCACTGGAACTTTCTTAAGGGAAGACTGATTTCATGGTGTGTTTGAACAATGCCTGGCACAAATACGTTTTTTTTTATTACTTCAGTGTAAGTACTTAATAGAAATAACTAACGATAAATGTCCTGAAGAGGTGTGCAGAAGAAAAAGACCACTGTAAACAAAACTGAAGATGTTCTTCAGAATCCTGTTTTTAAGATACCTTGACTGTGCTCTACGCTTTAATAGTATATTTAAAGACTCATATTGTGTTCTCCCATCAGTTAAAGTGTGCAAATAAATAAGTTTATGCACCAAAAGTACCATTACATAATTTTGTAACCATGTCTCATTTTCCTTGAGCACACCAGGAACAATAGGAGGTTATGAGCAACCTACACCCTCAGTCACAGCTCTGGGTCCTCTCCTAGCCAGCTCTGTCTCCAGAAGATTACACAAACATACACACACACAAACACACCCCTCCTCCCTCTGTTTACTCTCAGGCTTTTCTTTTCCTCCTGGGAGTCTTTTGGCTTTTCTGGTTTTACCTGTTATTTATCATTTTAATGGTGACTGGGCTTTCAGTGTCCCTGAGCAAAAAAACCTCTTCTCTCATGGCTGAGGGGAGTTGGAAGCAGGAGAGCAGAGCAGAGGCAAGTGCGCTGAGTGATGCTTGCCTGCAGCATCTCACTAGTGATCCCTGGAAAGAGGGAGGCTGGAGTTCACTGGCTCTGCTGCTGCTCCTTCATTCATGAGGTGTCTGCCAGGCTGTTGATTTTGCCAAAATTCTCCCAGGATTTCCTTGTATAGTTGAGAAGTTTTTTTCCTTCATTGCAATTCACACTTGGCTGTAAAAAGTTTTGATTTTGATACTGGCATTTTATGACAACCAAAAGTTGTCTTGAGGATTCTCATGCAGCTTCACTACATGTTTTGCAGTAGCTAAGGGAAGTGAAGAAGTTAGTCTGTATTTGTAAAATCAAGGAATATGTTGATTTCTGGTTGCATGTAATCTAAGTGGAAGACAGCAGCGTGAGGGCCAACTAGAAGGGCAGAGCACCTCAGATGATGTGTCGTTTCTCAGCTCTGCAGGGAAATTGAAAGGTGGCAGTGCTTCCACTGCTGTGTAAACTCCTTTGGAATAGGAGGGCTGTCAGATGTGCAGTCCAGCTAAGTACAGTTTCCCCACACAACATGAAAAATGAAAACAGACGCAAGAACAATTTGGACTGCACCAAAATGGAATTGCTGTGGTTCTTCCAGGGACGATGGTGCTACTGAAGACAGTCTTCTGGTACTTAATGAAGCCCTACAGACAAGATGGGGAGGGACTCTTTATCAGTGAGTGTAGTGATAGGATGAGAACTAATGGTTTTAAACCAAAAGGGGGTAAATTTAGATTAGATATTAGGAAGAAACTCTTTACTCTGAAAGTAGCAAAACCCTGGCACAGGTTGGCCAGAGAAGCTGTGAATGCCCCCTTTCTGGAAGTGTTCAAGGCCAGGTTGGACAGGGCTTTGAGCAACCTGGTCTAGTGGAAGGTGTTCCTGCCCATCGCAGGGGGCTGGAACTAAATGATCTTTAAGGTCCCTTTCAACCCAAATCATTCTATGAAGTTGGTAATTTTTCCTTGTAGGTAGCTCTGTATTTAATTTGCGTAGCTCCCAGTGAGATCCTGGTGCTCTAGCACCTTTAATAGACAGCCAGAGCACAGGGATTTGCTGTTTCTTTAATGAGATGAAAAATATGTGGAATCTCTGATTCGACTGGTTGTTGTTACTCCTCTGCTCTGATTGGCTTCTGCCCTGTAATATTTTAAACTGTTTTGCAAGCAAGAAAAAAATGCAACCTCAGCTCTTTGTACCATTCAGCTGAAGTAGGAAAAACTCCAAAAATGACATGAAAGAGAAGAAGATGGGAAAAAACCACCCCAAAAGGCAAAGCAAATGGGCTGTGAAACTGCTGATAGGGAAAATGTTTTCATAAAGCGGTGAGTGCTCTGAGTCACTCTTCTCCTTTGAGTCCAGTGTTGCTCCTGCTGGCATCGACAGGAGTTTCGGCAGCAGAGTGCACAGGGGCTAGATCGGACTCTTCCCTTTACTCCTGTTGATGCTGTCTGAACTCTCTTCTTTCTCACTGGAAGTTTTGTTATACCTACAATGCTCTCGACACTTCTTGTTCAGCTTTGTGAGGAGTCTCCAGGTGTGCTGCACATCCCTCTGAGATGGCATAAGACTATTCCCCATTTTTCCCATGGAGGATGTCACCTGGGGGCTTGAAGACTGCTGCTCCCAAGGGATGCTTTAGGAAACCCCCTCTTCCATATATATGGACATCTGGAAATGGACTTGTCATCTCCAGGGTGTGGGAAATGTTCTTCTCTCCCCACTGCTATTGACTGTGGCCTGCTTATCCCTGGGTTTACCACAGCACCAAAGCCAGAGCAGCCCATAACACATCCAGGCTAGATAACAGGTCTTTGCAATTTAACTGTTCTCACTTCCAGCCTCTCCTTTTTTTTTCTACCACTTCCCTATATTCTGACTGAAAACCATTCCAGCAAAAAAAAAAAAAAAAAAAAAAAGAACAAAAAAGCAGGTATGGAGGTTATGGAGCAAGTCAAGTTTGTAAACACTAAGGAGGGAGGCTATGTAAATCTGTTTAGGCAATATTCTTGTTGACAGTTGGCATTTGGCACTTAAATAACTGTGTAAGCAATTTAGGAATAATGACCAGTGTGCTCAGCGTCAAAGCTTTTAAATCTTTAGCTTTTCTCTACTGAAAGCCCAACAAAAATATCTTTGAGAAAGAAGACAGGCAAATAGCAAAAATTGTTGGCAGGCCTTATAATTTCTGTTTAGTTACAGAAATGGAAACCAAGATTATTCTGCCTGAAACAAAGCACTTCTGATAAATGCATCTGAGAGAATGCATATCCCAAATTCAATCCTGAAAGTACCCATTCTAAAGGCAAAGTCATGCTTCAAGGCCTTTGTTACCAGAATGAAAAAGTCTTCCCATGTGGTCTCTCTAATATTATCACAAATGGCCCTTTTAAGTTTGACTGACAGCTCAGACCAGTGTTCCTTTGATTATAAGTGAGGTAAAGTGTTTGCATAGAAAAATGGTATTTTATAGAAGATTTCTCAGTGGTAGAACTAGCAAAATTTTCAAACACAGAGTTTACTCAATGAAAAGTGGAGTTTGGGCTGAAAATGAAGGAAAACCTGGGTCTTTTTAACTACCAAATTTACTATCTTGTGTTTAGAAATAATGCTTCATTTCAAAAACACTGTTAAGCACATTTTTAAAGATTATTAGAACATGAAAACAAAATATTTCAGGTTGAGATAAATATTTAGTTTGGCAACAAAAATATAGTTTTCAGCTCTGTGCAGTTTGGGTTTTTCTTTCTGGAGACAAGGTTTCATGAACAAATAGTGTCCATCTAGGGGAACACAAAGCAAGTGATTTTTCTTTTTATCTATCATGCTAAAAAAATTAAAATCAGTTTGATGTGGTAAGATGGTTCTCAAGGATTGAATTCAAGTGTTTTAGAAAGTTTACCATCCTTTGGTTGAGATGTGATAATTGACCATGTGTATTTTCCTGTTTCAAATGCAAAGTAAAATGAGCTTATCCTGTTTACTGTTCTGGTAACATCTTAAGATATTTTCACTTAGTTGTTTGTGATTATAGTTTCATATATTGTTTTTGAAATTAAAGTGATTGAACTTCCAGGTTTAGGTAAGCTGTAAATCTGGTGGTGTTGATTCCCACTAGTGACATAACTTCTGTACTTAAAAAAGAGGCTCACAAGCAAAATTTTGTTTAAGGAAAAAGAACGTATTTTCTACTAGCCTATATTAAAGTTTAAGGTATGTTCAATAACAAGTCCCCTGTTAAAATTTGCAGTTCCAGGCTATGTCAAAGAAGACAGATGGTGTCTTTGAAATAAAGCTGAGTTAAGTACATAGAGAAGTGTGTCTTGCTTTGGCATTCATACAGCTGAGCAAGACTCAGGTACGATGTTTTAGAATACAAGGAAAACTGTTAAGGTTATAACAGTATACAGAAGTAGTGAAAATACTTCATCCAGATGAAAATAGTAACTCTATATCAGTGCTGGAAAATAAGTTTAAAAGATGGAGTAATCAGTGAAAACAATTTTGGGCAATTTCTTCAATGGCGGAACTATTTTATTGGCTGGTAATTTAATAAAAAAAATTATCAGGAATAAGCAGTACAAATATCAGCACTATCTGTAGCTTATTAGGTTATCTGATATAGTGGAACAAATTCTGATTGAATTTTGTTGGACGTAAACCTAAAATAACTTCTATGACACCATCACACTTTTTTTTACTACTCTGGGGAACAAACAGCAAGCAGAAGGTTCTTTTTCAACACTGTCAGGGGAATCACATGTCACTGATTAAACCCTTTTGGTTACTCCATGAAGCCAGCACAAATATTTCTATGAAAAACGCAGGGGGAATAGATTGTCCATAGAGATACCTGGATGTGTGGGTGAGTGTTGCTTTCAAGCGTGTTTCCTCAGTTCAGTAACCTGCACCCACCATAAGAAAATTGAGGCAGGCACCATCTCAGAGGTGTGCACCTGTCTTGCCAGGCACTGTGGATACATGGGTCTCTTGTAAGAAGCAATTAAATCTTCATCTCCATGATTTTACTGCTACTGTTACCCATGGTGTCTCTAATAAGTGGTCACAGCTCTCACTACAGAAATACAGGGGATACAGGGCTTCCCATACCATCCTTTCCACTTCTTTTGCTAAGTCTGATTTGGGATCCATCACTAGAAAGTTCTGCCAAACTAGTGCTCCTTTGAGATTAATATATTTGAATGAAATATATCATTGCAAAAGCTGCCTCTCTACAGCAGAGCAATGTGTTTCTTTCTAAAACTGACCTGCAGATAAGATGTCTTTTACAGAGGGCATTTGCCCCAGGGCAGTATTTCCTAGCAGCAAAAAAGAAAAAACAAGATGATCAATAACAGGCTTTTACTATTTGTCTTAGTTGTTATTTTACTTACTGTGTCTAGTAAGAGATCTTGTTTGTGGGAATTCAGGTTAAAAGGCATATAGATTAAAAATCACTGGTATATTCTACCGTATTGCATCAGATTTAGGGTCACTTTTCATTGGTGTTTAACCTACTCCTCATTTACTACTAGACTTCTTTTTAATTCAAGTCAATGTGCTGCAATGTATCTTGGAGATAATAGCAGTAGAAATGGGAACTTTCTATCCTTACTTTCACTTCTGCCCAAATATTACAGCGCATGATCTCCACTATCTCTGCTCTGTTTGAACCACGCTGTTATTCCACAGGAGTGAGACAGTTCCTCTTTTACATGGCACTAGCTGTCAGTTGGTCCATGCCAATGCCAGGTGGACAGAGTGGCATGTGATCCTGTTCTCCTTTTATGTGAGGGACAAATATAATCTTTTAAGATTAGGATGACACAATCAAAGTCGTAACTCCACTCTGGTCTTCAGATGTGCTTTCCCCGTGCCATTCAACTACTGTTAGTGTTTTTTAGCAACTTTTGCAAGGAGATTTAACTTTGCACGTGATTAAATGGGTAAGATCTTGGAGTCTCTGTCTCTCTCTGATCATTAATTTCTTTGCAAGTCACAGGGAAAGCAGGGTTTAAATAGCAAATTGACATCTGCCATACAGTCACATGGAGCCTGTCTACATTTAGATTGATGTCTATCACAGCTACACTCATCAGGATCATCCTTGGCCAGAAAGACTGTAGTTACAGCATTCAGACAAACCAGAGTCTTGCTTTCCTGCTGGATTGAATCTGGAGTCACATCACAGAACTTGCCTGGTGTAATGAAAAGTAGTATCTGCTTCCTGCTGTTCAAGTTTAAGCCAGGTTGAAATCATGTCAGGTTTTTGATGTACAGCCACAAATAGTTACCTGGTTTGTGAACATGGAGAAGATGGCTTCTGTTCGTGTTATAGTTACATCACTGTCACATGGTATGGGAATATAAACTTGATACAGAATCTTTGTTCAGAATAACTGGTATAACTGAAAGAACAGGGAGGTTCAAAACATGAGTGTTTCCTCAATTTTTGAAAAATTTTCTGCTAAGAAATTTCTGAGTTGAAGTGTGGAAGACATTAAAGCTTTTAAAGTCTGTTTTTACTAGAGTTATGTTTTAACATAGTTGCTTGCTTAGAACTCAGTGAAAAAAACCAAATGTGAATAAAAAGAAACATCTGAAGGTGTGTCTCAAACTGCAGCACCTTTAGTAGCAAAGTTCTCTGTGTTCAAAAAGCCTGTAGGTTGGTAGGAAATGGCTAGTAAGACTTCATGGCAGCTTAAAGGGAAACCCGAAAATGGCCTAAACATGGCCACCTGGAGTTCTGAAGACACCATCTGGAAGTTTGTCAATTTGCTAGCTGAATATGGATTTATTCACATTTACATTACGCTACTTAGTGTGCTGGGGGATGCTGACACCATGGTCCTGACAAAACCACTGATGTGGCTGCAGCCACTCCTTCTCTTTGGCAGGATGCTGTATCTGCTCAAGGGAACACAAGCAATACCATTACGCTGGCAGAGCAGTATGAAAAAATGTTCTGTGGTGTAGGGACAAGGCTTTCAAGCACTGGTTTGATCTAAACTTTTGGAAGTTAACAGTTGTATTGACTGCAGTCTCTTTTGGACTAGAGCCTGAAACACCGTCCTTCACGTGCTCCTCTGAGGGACTGATCCTCTCACAGGAAGAGGAGGATGTTTTGCCAGCAGTGGTGCAGCTGACTTTCTGGGACACCTGCAAAACGTGGAGTGAAAGTGGCAGGTATATATAATTAATGTGATTTGAAAAGGCATATGCTTGCACCTGGTTGTACTGTGCTGCTCCTTGAGCTGGTCTCAGATCATTCTTTGCAAGGAGTGGTACCCAAACACAGAGGAAGCGTCCCTACGAGTCTGACCACAAGGGACAGTGTTGCCTCAAACCTAGACGCAGTGAAGCTTTTGTAATTCTCCTGTCTGTTCCAGTGATGCAGAAAGCAAAGTAAAATGTCCTTGGTAGGATATTATGGTCCGTCCAGGAGAGGATTTGAAATTTTCTCACTTGTCTGTGGCCATTGACGCAGCACCCTCTAGAGAGTCATCAACTGACAGGAAATGCATACACTTACTCATTTCTGCAGAGAAGCTGAATAGGAGAAAGAGTTTGTGTATTCCTGGTTCAGGTTGGATTGTTTTTTTCTCTCCTTTTTAAATTTCCTTTTTTCTCTTTATTCTTTTTCTTTTTATTTTCTCTCTTCATTGATCACTCTTCCTCTTTCGCACTCTTTTCTTTCTCACTCCTTCTTTTTTCTTTCCTTTTCTCTTTCTTGCTCCTTTTTTCTCTTCCCTGCTCTTTCATTTTTCTTTTTTTTTTTCAGTAAGATAGCCTGTGCCAGAGAAAACAAACTAAACTCTTTTTTTTCCTCCATTCTCAAACTCTCAATGTGATATAAATACCATCCCCCAATTTAGCATTGTTAATTAATATGTACTTTCCATTACCTTCCTTTTGGAGAGTTCATTATCTTGAGGAATGTAACTCTTCATTCAAACATTTCATTTTGTAGCAGGAGAAAGAGACGGAGGCGCAAAAGAACTACTTTAACTGGATTGTGTAACAATGGCTCTGAAAATAATTGTCTGGAAGAATTATATGGAGGTAACAAAAGGCCTCACAAAATGAGTACATTACAAAGACTCTTTTATGACTGAAAAATACTGATGTCCTTAAAAGAGAGAGAGAGAGGAGTTGGGTGATTTTGTAGGAAAATGCAAAGATTACACTGAAGTTTCTTTGCACATTTCCTTAGAATTGCCAGAGGAAACCTTAGCTTCTCTCTCTTGTCTCCCCACCCCTATTTCCACAGCATGTGTTCCTTCTCTTGCTCTAACACCAGTGAGAGGCTGGGCTGGTCAGCCTGACCTGGTCTCCGCCAATTTTGCATCCACTGCCTGTGTGTTCATCAAGTGGAGCAGCTCTGTGGCTTTCTTAAGCTACTGTGCCTGTGTGATTTCTCTCTATAGAGACAGCCTGTGTCCAATTTATTTTGGTAGTCTAGGCTCGCTGCCAGTACATCACCCTTTAGGACCCAGTTGTGCAGATAGGGCCACATGAGGTAGTGCAAGGTCTCCACTGAGCTCGATAAGGAGAGGTTGGGGGGATGTATAGGCTAAATAAGTAGGAGATTGAGAGGAAAGCAGAGAGAGGCAGAGGGGGTATACTAGTTATTCTGGGCACCCATCACCATGACAGCTACCTATTATTAGATCTATCATATACACATTTATTTCCACAGCATGCAGAGGGCTGGTCTACTAGTTGAAAGATGGTTTGCTTCTCCTTTTAAAAATGTCAGAGACTTTTTATTGGATCCACTTGACAAGCAGATTCAAGCTTGTTAGTTTTTTCTTAACTCTAAGTTGTAATGATGAGAAATCTGTTTTTCTTATCATTTATTTCTGCTAAAAGGTTGCACTTGCTGTCACCATTTGGAAAGCTGTAGCCATGTGTACTGAACACGATGTTCAGAAATTCTTATTTTTGTCACCAAAGTACAGCTGTGTCTTAAGCTGTATCTTACAGAATTAGAATAAGATATAATGAAGTACTGTAGGTTGCTAATACACATTGCACTTAGCAGTACCTTGGTATGTGGAAATGTGCTGCTTTACACATCTGGATAAAAGGAACAAACAAGGAAGAGATTGAAATTCCTTTACTGCTAGTAAGGGAACTGTCATCTTCAATGTAACTGGCAATTTCTTCCTGTAGTTGGTGACTCCCTAGATGACCACCTTTCCATGGCTAGTGTTAATGCTGGGCACTTTAAAGGGATGAGAACGTGGTGGAAGAAAAATCTGCTTTGAAAAGCAGTTTATTTTGCTGAGAGGGTAGAGGTTGGCTGGATCAGCCCTCTGAACTGTCTAACCACAGAGCTGTAGGTGCTCCTGCTGCTGGGAAGATGATTGTGGAAAAATGGAGTATGTGAATGGAAGCAGGAGAGAAAGCAGAGCATGACACTCTCAGCTAAGGTGTTGCTGTGGCACAACACTCACTTTTGTGGTAGAGGTGGCTCTGATATGAAGTGCTGCCATACCTCATTTGTCTGGGCCCAGCTACAGAGTGGAACTTGCAGTCTTTCAGGTGTAATGCTGGGTTACAAATGCAAAGTGAACTGGGAGAGCTAAGGAGCCTCTGAATAAAATCCACCAAAGTCAGCAAGCGGAGCACAATCTGCTTAAGGTTAACAGGAAGCTCTGAGGAGAGAGGTAACAAAACCCATGTTTGGGGGCAGCCTGGTCACTGCCGTGTCCCTGTACTCCACTGACAGGCCAGGGCTTTGGCTTGCATCTCTGCAAGATGACACTGAGTCACTGATGCTGGCTGGGAAAGAGAAGAAAGACTAGGGACACTGGTTAACAACAGAAAAAGTATCTAAGTACACATTAAAAATGGCAGCAGTGGGTTTTAGAGCATGTGTGTGTGAAATTAAGTAATCCTAATCTTAATCTCATTTTTACTACAAGGGTTGTAATTCATGTAAAAATCAGGGCAGTCCTGAAATGGGACCAGGAGGTACCCGTGCACCCAGCCTGCATGCTAGGTGCTCTCGGGAGCTCTGAGCGAGGCTAGTAGCAATGGGGCTCTGGTGAAGAAATTTGGTGGGAGTCCTTACAGTTTCTTCCGAGCTGGAGATCCAGGACCTCTGTAGTGGCATGGGCTCCAGGTTCCCCGAAGGCAATGACAGAGAGGCAGAGCTGCTTCGGGGATGCTTGTGCAGACCCCGTTCAGGGAGTGTAGTGCAGAGTTGTTTTGCCAGGGCTGCCTCCTCATCTCAGCAGATGCTGCCTCCTTAACCCTTCCCCTCTCTCCCTTCCCCCCTAAACAGACCCTTTCCCCAGTCGAAGCCTGTTTTTCCCAGCCAGTCACTAAATCAGTTGGATGTGTCTCCCTTCCCCCACCTGACACGGTGCCGATGAGTGCCTGCTGATCATGCCTTTCATGCACTCTCTGCCGGTTGCTGCTTCGGTTGTTAAAAGACAAAAAAACCCAAACAAACAAAAACAAACTCACTAAACTCAAACCCTAAACCCCAGCAAGCCCACTGCTGCTCCCACTTTTACGGCCAGAACGGTACCCTAACCTGAGCCATACAACCAGCAGACCCATGGTGGTGGTGCAATGTTCACCCGACCCATCCACAGCCCTCCGGCTGAGGCTGAAGGATGAAGCGGGGGGTGGTGTGTGTGGTGTGGTGGTGGTATAAAATTATTCCTGTGGACCCGCAGGAGGTGGAGCTTTCTTTTCTCTGCTTTCCTTGGGTTGCAGCAGTCCCGAGCAAGCCCAGGGCCATGGCGTGGGTGCCTAAGGGAAGGGCTGAACTTGGGCGCACTTTGCCAGCCCCTGGGTTTAGAACAAAGCCCCCGTCCTGGCATGCCGCGGCCATGCAACCCCTTCTCTCCCACCTCCCACAGCACGGCGAGAAGAAGAGGCCGGAGCATCCCTCCGCTTCTCCCAGCCGCTTTTCCTGCTGCCCGGCGGATCTGGCATCCCCAGCTGGCTGGGCACGCCGTCTCTCCTTCCTTTTCCTCCTCCTCCTCCTCCTCCTCCTCCTCCCCTCGACCCGCTAAACCACACGCACCCAGCGGCTTTAATGTGATAAAAGAGGAGACCTTGAGAAAAGTCAAAAGCATCAGGGGAAGAAAACAGGTTGGACACGTAAAGAGAAAAAGAGTTCAAGAGTTTCACCAGTGAGCCATGAAATGAAAAGTAACAGCTGATGTACTGGAGGAAAGGAGCAGAGAGTCATCAGCAGAAACTATGGACCCAAGGTTAACGGGGGGGGAGGGGGAGCTGAAACTTAAAGTAATTACCAAGGCAAAACAGAGAGCGAGAGAAAGAGATCTGGGCTATTGCCTTGCGTGTGCTGCTGTTGCTGGGAAAGAATCACTGGGAAAACTCCTGGCTACACATCAGGAAAAGCCTTTGCGTTGTCGAGAGCTAACGTCCCTCTCCTTTAAAAGCACGAGGCTGAGTACCTCGTTTTTTATTTTTTATTTTTTTTTAGGAAAAAAAATCCCAGAAGTCTTCCAAAAATTTGCATTTTCTACCCCCACAGTTGCTTACCAAGGAGGCTGAAAGGAAGAAATTACTTCACTTCTTTTTTTCCTAGCTAAAAAATAAACACAGAAATAAAGAGATGGCAAGTGGTAGTAGTGGTGTGGGGGGTAATCGTGCAACTGGATGGAGGTTAAAAATACCAACAATGATGGTGAAGGAACGCCCCCTTCATTTTTCATTTAGAAATATTTAAATGAATATATTAAAAGCTGAGAAGAATGTTGTGTCGTCCTTGCGAGATGCAAAGTTGAAAATGAAATCAACGGAGATTTTTTTCCTGCTCCCGTTTAAATTAAATACCTCTCATAAACAAACAAAAAGCAGGGTGAAAGTTGTCCCGTTTGGCAGCGCTGGGATTAGAAGCAGCAATTCCTATTGCTCCACCCTGAACAGGGTGGCGTGTCCTATCCCCGTCCCGGTTCTGCCAGCCCACGGCAGTTCCCGTGTGCGGACCAGGCTTTTCCACCAAGTTGGCCAAACCCCAAGAACAACAAAGCCAAGGTGCTTGGGAACAGTGAGCTCTCCCTGCGGTCTCCCCTCTTCCTCCCTACCCACCCCCGTTGCCACGATGCCCTTGGCGAGTTGCCCTGCGTGGGGGCTGCGGGAAAGGGCCGCAGCAGCGAGACCTTCCCCACGCAGCCCCTGCTCTCTTTTGTTCCAAGGCAGCTGCAGCTGGACTACGTTTCCCAGCAGGCTCTACAAAGGGAGGGTGGGGGGAAGGCTTTTCCACCCTTCTTCCTCCTCTATCACATTCCTCCTCAGTGAGAGAAAAAAAAAAAGCCGTGTTCACTTTGCTGACACATCATCTGCGTTGAGCATGCAAGAGGGGCAGGGCTGCAAGAGGCAGATCACGGAAAATATGGGGGGGACTTGCTGCCTTCAAAATTAAACTCAAGATACGCATTAAAAAAAGGGGGGGGGGAGGAGGAGAAAAGGAAAAAGAAGCCAAAACAGTTAAATTCTGGAGTAGGAAGGACATAGCCTGACCTTTGAAATCTTAATAAATATATAGAGGAGAGATGATACTTCATTCTTTTGTGTGCAGGGCTGAACAAGATTGCTTCCACTCACTCCAGATACACAACTTATGCAACTATTTCTCCACCACAAACTGAAGCACATGCATCTCTTGCGTAATGTTGTTTGCCACCATACAAATGTTTCTTTTCTGGCCCCTGTAGAGCCTACAGATTGCTTTACTGATCTTCTGCATCAGATGGCTTTATCCTTCTGGTACTGAATATATTCAGATCTGAGGTCTGTGTAAATATGTATAAACAAAATGCATATTTTGTAGCAGGTTTATTTTTAGTCTCTGTGTTTTTATGGTAGGGAGAAAAAGGTTTGTTTAATTAATATTGAACCTGTTGGTGTAAGAGTGGTTAGTGTTAATGCAGATCTGGCGGAAGCTGAAATCTTGTCAAGGCTTAAAAAAAAATCCATGTTAAAAATTGCTGGTTTAAAGTGGTCTTCCTATAAACACTGCCCTCTTGGTTATACCTTTGACTTCAGCAAAGCGATGCCAGTTTAAATGAAGCGATGTTAGCCTCAGGTTTCTAAAGGATCCTGGTGATAGAGTTTCTCTCTAACAAGAGATTGGAAGCGGTGATTATAACGAACTAAGGAAGCTGCTCGCCAAGCCTCTGCTCCTTGGGGAGCTGATTCAACTTGCACAGTTGTGTGCTACAGTGTGTGCATGTGTTTAGAAGCCAGATTTCAATGACTAAAGCGAAACTTAGTAGTAGACCTTACGTTTAAGCATGTGGGTATGTGCATGTATCTGAGAGTGTATAGGTATTTATGTACGTGTGCGCATATGTGTGTAGACATATATAAATATATAAATACCATGCATCCACTGTGTATCAATTGTCTGTGTGATGAAAGAGAAATATAATGTCAATATACACAATCGTCTGTGTGATAAAAGACAAATATAATGTCAATATACATGACATAGAATGTTATTTAAATGGCAAATTAGATTAACTTCTCTGGCTGGATTGACAGAGCAAATTGTTCTTGTTCAGCTACAGATTTCATTATAGTATTTTGTCCTTGGTGTCCTAGGATACCTTGCCATGATTATTTTATTTAAAGACATTTACATGTATATATTAAAAAAATATTTGCCTGTGCTGCTGATAGCACATAGCCATTCTGGAGGGCATAGTTTTAAATCTATAGTTTTCACATTAGTGTTTTCTGTCCACTTTTGAATTGTAACAAAGGTAACAGTGCAAACTGTTTCACTCCATTTGCTCTTGTCTCTGAAGTCTGGGCTTCAACCTTACTGAGGATTGCTAAAATATATTAACAACCAATATTGTTTTCACTGAAATTAAGATTGATATCAAAGTGGTATTTTTATATCAGCTGAGTAGGGCTTAGATGGTTATTATATTTTTATTACACATAGTATAACAAACAGATTTTAGGGCAAGATTTGTAACTTCAAGCCCCAGCCATGAGAAGGAGGTGGTAAGGAGGCACTAAGTCTCAGATGGGCCCCATTTTCTTCCCAGGTCCCCTTTGTTCTGAAGTACAAGTACCCATTTTCCCCAACAGCACGTTGCTACCTCCTTCCTTTTCCAGATACTTCTGAGTCCCAGCCACTGAATGGTGAAAGGATGGTGGGAGGTTCTCTGTGTTCCCCTATCATCGCCTTTCCACCTGTTCCAGTGAAGAAAAATCTGAACCTCCTATTTTCTGCTTGAAATCCAAGCTCTGGTGTGTTTTGTGTGTGTGTGTGTGTGTGTGTGGTGGTAATGGTGGCTTTGCTCAGATTCCTGTGGCTGAGCTGTAGTATGAGTCACAGTCTAGTCACCTGGTAGTGACAAAGCTCTGCTAGGATGTTTGCTTGAACGGTGAACAGTTTTGCTACATCTTTTAGTCCATTTTGTGACTAGCATTAGATATACCTTCTGTATAGGACAAGCTTGAGGGCTTCTTCAGCTCTGATATGGATTAGAGCCAGATGAAGAACATTTTTCCACATTTGCTAGAAGATGTTGAAGATGACCTTGCTCATCGCAGAAGAGTTGGATTAGGTGACCTTTAAAGGTCCCTTCCAACCCAAACCATTCTGTGATTCTGTGTTCACGTACTCAGGTGCATTCAGATTATGTATAAAGTATGAAGGAAGGAGAAAACATTTTCTCACCCATTTATTGATTACAGTGGTCTCAGTTCTATAATTCTTTGATTTCCCAAAGCTGAGTGCAGAACTGAAGTGTAGTTTTTCCACTGCAACTTTCTATATTGCAAGAGTTGGGTGAACTTGGTTTATGCAGTTTCTTTTGTGGCCTCCCGTGGCCACCTTTGACACATATTTTTTTTTCAGCTCTTCGTTCTGTGGGGCTGCATCTTGCCAAGACATCTATCCCATATTTGTGCTCACTGAATTCCTCCTGAGCTCAGTACAAATATGATGTTTCTAAGGTGTTCAAGACTGGGCCCAAATATACATTTTTCCCTTTCAACATGTGGCTAATGAAAACATAACTCTTCTTACCCGGTTTTCACTGAATTTCTCTCTTGTTCAGCTATAATACTAATAACTTCTGTCATTATATAGCTAAAAAAGCTAATTTTACTCCCTTGATGGTATATTGACCCCAGATCTGGCTTTGATGAAAATAAAGATCCCCTAGGTTTAAGAAGGATCTAGACTACTCTTTCCAGGAAAGAAAGCTCTAAGCCTAGTCTTGCAGTTTGCACTCAAGCAAGCTGGACCAATGGAACAAGTCCTGCATGTCCTTAGGCAAGCACCACTGAAGTCAATGTGCATTAAGGCTGAATAAAGGAATTCATTGACTTCAGCAGTTCTAATCTCATGCGTCAAGATTTATTCATGTGAGCTGCAGAATCATGTTTCAAAACTGATGGTATTTCAAGCTGTAAAACAGATGCCAAGACTTGAAGCTAGATCTCTGTTTGCTATTCTGCTTATAATTACTGCTGGATTCCTGTTAATATTTTATGTATAACTTTTGAACCAATGACTGAGGATGCTTTACATCAGGTAGATACAAAAATATTGTTAGTGGCAAATATATTTTGTATTTTCCTATCATTTCAGAGCAGATGAGCGTGGAATGCATTCAACAAGGTAAGTCATGTGTTTCAGAGCCTAGCATAAAGATAATTAAGAAAAAAATTTAACACAAAGCATTGTGTTGCTAACATTGTAACAAATGAACACAAGTTGAGAAATGAAGGGGAAGAGTAGAGACCAATGGGCTTACTTCCAGTCCTGTAGAATCAAGTGAGGGAAAACTCGGAACCCAGCAAAACATGTTTGTTTGTTTAACTTGGTTGCTGCAAAGTAGTCCTAAAGGGATTCATCACTGAGTGAAAGTAAGGACAGAAAGTCGCTGGGCCATCCCTTTTAGTAAGATCACATTCATTTTCATGATGTCTTTTTACAGTGTAGGTTTATGACTGAGAATTTGAAGGGGAACTTTTAGGAACAGAAGACAGCCAATACAGGAGAGATCTCTCCAAGTCATGTTCTTTAGATGCAAATTATTTTTCATTACTCTCCTTTAACTTTTGTAGTCACGTTTTTCCCAAGCAATGCAAATCAGCTGAGGGTGAGATGAAGGAGCGTGGGGACCAGAGGACTTACACAGACGTTTTGACAGTGAAAACAGTATTGCTGAGCCAGGGCACTAAACGTCATGAGTCAGCCTGTTCCTAGCTAATCATGAGACTGAATTAAAAAATCATGAGATGTTCTCAAAGTAAATTTGCGTTTCCTTTTGCTCGCTTTCTGATTCTGGTTTTGTCATATGCCTGCAATAGGTTTGCAAGTTTTTCCCAATAAACAGAAGGACTAGAAGGAGATTTAAGTCCAAAATAAAGGGCACTTAAAAAAGCAAGTCAAATGCTAGTCTTGTAAGAACGAGAATAATTGTAAAAAACATTTCTGTAGAGACATAAACAGAGTAGAACAGCCATTACAGAACATAGTAGTATGAATTGTTTGGCATCCTTATACAACTCACCTAGTATTTAACTGGGACAAGGACAGGGAGGTTGACATTTAGACCAGAAAATACAGGGAAAGCATATAGAGTGGCAATTTAGTGTGGAAAATACATAGAAAGTACCAGGACACTGGTGGCCTCTTTTGCTCAACTGGAATGAATTGCACCTCAGAGATTTGCATCAACTTTCAGGCTGTGTGTGTAATTCAATCTGTTCGTTCTTATCTATGTAGCATGGCCATGACTGGGGGACAATATCTTCATGCAGTAGACACTGTTATAGCTGAGGCCTGCAGCGGCACTTAAAGTCTTTCTGTGTTCAACTGGGAGAGGAGCTGAGCAAGATGTATATACCCAGTGTATATACACCCTCCTTTATTTTGACAGACCTGGTGACTTCTAGAAAGCAGTCAAAAGCCTTTTGTTTTACTAGCTTTTGGAGGAGAGCTTGTGAGTGAGGTGAGAGCACTTTAATACCCTACCAGAGCACTGGTGGTCAGGAGAGAAAGACTCATTCACTCAAGGATTTAATCTATTTTTTTCTGGTGCTCTGTTGTGTTTTGCAGCCTTTGCACATCTTTTGTTGCACTTCTGCTTAGTGCAGAGAGGACTATTTAAAGAAGCTGGTATGTTTATTTAAAGAAGAGAAAAATGCCCCTGAGAATGACAAATGTACTTTTTAATATTCTTTGGAGCTGTTGCTCATGTTAAGTAAAACATAGTGACCAATAATTACATTGCATGCAGAGACTTTCTATCATAACTATTTATTTTTCTTTTATTTTCATTTCATTTTTTTAACTTGAACATCTACAGCTCCTAGCACAGTTGTCATACCGAGGAGCTTGTGTGTGTGCTGCTGCAATACTGGGAGACAATTAGTATACCCTGTTCCAGAGAACGAGTGCACAGACTGCATGAACAATATCTTGTTGCTCAGCACTTCTCATCTGGCTTTCTCAGACCCCTTATTTTGAAGATGATATTCCCTTAGCCTCGCTGTGGTTCTGTGCAGTGTTACTTTCAAGTGATATTAACAGGGATGATATTGATCTGAATATATTCCCAGAGTGATCCTTGGAGCAAAATTTGTTGAACGAGTGTTATTTACAAATTCACCCCAATGTACAAAAGAAATTCAATTCTTCTTTCAAAGCAGAGTGATAAAAGGATTCTGGTGACTGGATCAGCCTAGCAAAACAGAGCAAAGCTAGAAGTGCAGGACAGCAGCAGCAACAACAAAATTGAAAAAAGGGGTGGGAAGAAAGAGAGAAAAAGAAATACAATATCTAGGAGGTTTCTGTAATTAAAACCAGATTAAATATTTGTGCTTTGCAAATGATACAAATTGATATAGTTTTAAAAAGCCATTACTGGCATTCCTCTGTGGGAGTTCAATATATTTTCTGCCGTAGGGCTCTGTTCAGCAGAAATGTTAAGCAAGGCTTCTGTGTGCAGAAGCCTGCTGAATACAATGAAATGGGCTTCTTCATCTTTTCATCCTATTCAGCAGAAATTTGAGTGTCCCATGAAAATGTGTCTCGGTACTGCTGGGGACTTTTGCACAGAGCCAAAGAGAGGTGAAGGCTTCATTGTAATACTCCTCTTGCTCCCTGCTGGGTCACTGTCTGTTCATTGTACTACAAAGCCCTGTTGCATTCTGCCGCAGAAATTAATTTAATACTTTCATTTGAAGTAAAAATGACATTACGTTAAATCACTGCCAGCACATGGGGGAACAAAATCTTGGGAATACGTTTGCAGGCACTTTGTGTAAGAGCAAAATGCAGTATCAGGCAGCTAAGTCAATTGGGATGGAGCCAAGGTGACAGATGTCAGGGCTTTTTCTACACTGGCCACAAGAAGATGACAGATATCAGAAAGTTTGTGGCCTCTGCCAGAGCCAGGCCTGGTTTCTAAGGTATTAGCACAAACACAAAATTTCCACCATGACAGGTGACTTGTTTGGTAGAGTAAGATATTAGTGGCACAGCTACCTCTTCCATAACAGTATGGTTGAAGTGTGAGCAGGCTCGGGCTGATCGTTTGTTATTCTCTGCTGACTTTCC
>NW_010209249.1:26449-36260 GCF_000695765.1 Mesitornis unicolor
TTAAATAAAGGATTTTCCAAACTTCCTGAGGTTTTTAAATTCATAACACTTGATGGAAAGAAGCTTCTAAATCTCCTAATCTAAATTTCCCATCTTGGGAAACCTCAGGCTTAGTCTGAGGTGGCTTTTTTTCATTACTGTAAATTTCAGTCAGGTTTGTGCACAAGTTTTCCCATGTGCTACTGGGAGCTGAACCTGTTCAGAGAGCATTTTGTAGAAACAGTTGGCTCATTACCTCCTACCTGAGAAGGATCTCAAGGCATGCTCTGGACAGCGATGCTGGAAGCTATGGACTGCTCATTCTCCAGGAAGGAGAAACATCAACTAAAAGTGAGGATATAACCTGTAGTGAACTTCAACATCCTGTTGAATTCTTCATTAATGTGAAATGCCAGGCATTGGGTGATATTCAGCAGAGATAGGATTCTTTTCTCAAAGGAGATTAGAGGCCCAATCTCAATGACTCAATGGGACTCAGGTGTGAATGCACACATACTGAAAGGGATGGAACATCGTAAGTCCAAGTGACTAAATCACTTTGAGGGTGTAAGTTTCTTTTTTAAACCTTGTACACTTTGACACAATGTTATACTTTACTCTCTATGTGCCCCAGTTCTTATCCTTCTAGCCTAAATAAAAAAAAAAAAACCACAACAAAGACAAAACCACAAAAAAAACCCCAAAACCAACAACCAAAAAACCAACCAAAGAAAAAAGCTAGTGAATATGGCTACTTTTTTTTTCAGGTGTGTAATTTGATACAACTCAAGTGACTTGATTCTCTAGGAAAAAAAAAAATAGCACCCTTTCCGACATGAGAAGAGAAACACCCAGAATTTGCTGATCAAATTTTAAAATATTCCTTGAGCCTCAAGGTCATGAAAGGGATTTTCAGAAGTGCTCAGCATTAATATACCTCATTTGACGTTTACTCTTCACTTCAAAGTTAGTGATGTTAGCCAGTATGAGAGCATTTGAGAATCACACCATATTGATTTAAATCTCACAGGCAGCAATTACACAGCGTTACACTCTCAGGGCTTGTTTCAGCAGTTTAGGCCAGCACATCTCCTCCTCGGAGTAAGGTGCTGAGTGTTCGTTCTGCACTGGCTGCACTATACAATTCCTTGACATAATAGAAGCCTTTTCCAGAAAGAACATTTTCTTGACCAGCTTTTGTCTGGGACTATGTGGAGCTTAGCTACGTTTTTATACAGGCTGCTCTATATTATGGGGACACTACTAGAACCTGGGGTTTCATGGTATTACATTTTGCATGGTCATTTACGTGGCTGTAAAAATCTACTTAGAAATATTGAAGATGTTCTTTCAAAATGAAAACAACTGAGAAGAAAACTCCTTAACTCTTGCCAGGGAAAATGAACACGAAAATCCCCTATAGGGAATCATGCTTCCAAAATGTAGCTCATTTACTTTACCAGGCACTGTAGAGTAGGTGATATGTGACATGTGACAAGCAGCATACAAAAACTAAGTTTGGTATTTAGAATAAAATAAATTGGGTAAAGAATGGAGCTGACTTTACCTCTTTGCCTTTGAGTTAGGCATGTACCTAGCTTGTGATTTTTGTGGGATGAGTAACAGAACTTAAGTGAATTCTTCATGATCACTCCTGACAAGAAAGAGAAATGTATTGTTTATCCCTTTTACCTGAAGTTCTATGTTACACTTACTGTTGCAGCTGTTTTTCATAAAAACAGCATGGGGGCAGAGCTGCTGAGACTTGCAAATGTGCCAAAAGTTTTGATCTTTTTTTTTCTTGCATCAGAATGTCTGCATTTTTCAGAAGTCCTTTTACCTGTGGGTATGACAGCATAGGGAGGGACTTTTCAAGGACTGAAATGAAAGCAAAAGCCCAGCTGATGAGTTACACTGTCATGTAACCCACTGGTAGTTTGCCAAATGCATAAAGTTACTGGTGGCATTTTGCATTTAAAGGGCCAAATTTTTTCTGCAGATGTAATCAGGCATTTTCTGCTGAAGTCACTAAGAGTTATCTGCATATAGAATAGAATTTCACCCTATCCTGAGATTCAGAGTCTGCTTGGTAAGTTTGATCCTGTGGTTCAGATAGGAGGCTAAAATGAGATAGCTGGGAAAAATCAGGGAAAATATAACAGAGAGATGGAAGGACTTAAAGGTTTTTTCCAACCAAAATCATTCTATGATTCTAAGACAGGATGAAAGGCGGAACAGGAAACCACTTATAACACAATGGGAGCACAAGGGAGATTGTTAGAACTAGAGAAATGCTGATAATGGAAAGGAAACCATTTAACTGCAAACAATGGACTTGAGACCACAAGACTTACCTCCAGGTAAGATTTTAAGGGTATGCAGGCACCTACACCTTCTGAAATCAAACAAATTTGTGTCTTGCAGGACAAGTCAGATTTCTAAAAGTGGTTGGAATCCAAATCAGGTATGTAAATGCCTTTACAAATCTGGTCTTCTGGGCCCTCAAGCCTTCAGTGTTGTGGAAATCTGTGTTCCAGAACTGGGATGCAGTTGATATGAATGAATGTAGCATGTCAGAAAAATCTCATGAGCCAAATCCTGAATGCCTCGCTACCACAAGGAGAAGGAAAATTTCCTTTGTAATAATAGGACAAAGACTGTGGAAAAGCCTCAAGATGTTCCACTGTGCAAGCCAGTTTTGTAGAAATAATTTTTAGAGATAGGTCAAAGTGAGTATTTAATTTTGGTTGCACTCTTTAAGATTGCTGCATAACTGCTTTTAGATTATGACAATACCTAGAACAACATCCTGAGTTTTGTTATACTGACACTGTAACTTCTACAGTTTTCGATGTGATCCTTCTCTCATAAAGACAGCCAGCAGAGTGTGTTTATACCTACTAGCTTCTAGAGTCTTCGAGTTTGGAAGGATCTTGTGCTTGTCCTGACTGATACTAAGAGTATTTCTGAGAAGTCAGTATGTGTAAATAATTTCTGTGGATGTGGAAAAAGTAACGCAAGAAGGTAAACATGCTCAGAAAAATCTTGATTCTTCTTTAAAGACTAACTATTTTAGAATTCTTTCAAGTTGTGTTTTACATTTGGAATTATTACAAGGAAAAAGTGTCCGTTCTCTTTCTTTTACCCCCTCCTGCCAATATGAAAGTGATTTGAAGTCTAAAAATCCTGGTAACTGGAAGATGGTCATAGGAATCACTTTTTTCTCCTTTCACTGTTCAAGCAATCGATGATTTAACAGCAGAAGCAATAGGTTGCAACGCATAACGTTAATATTTATTGTAATTGGGTAACTAGGAATAAGAGTTGTGTGTGTGTGGCCACTTAGAGTGTGAAACATAAGACAGGACAGCCAAGTATCAACAGGAGGAACTCTGTGAGGAAGAAGGATTGCTGGTAGCAGATGCAATTTAAGGTATCCTAATATGATGGATCAGCTGTATTATCAGAGGGATATTAGTACACTGGTCCAGAGAAGGTCTTAAGAGGTCATCTTGCCTCTCCCATTTCTTCAAGAGAGTCAATACTCGTATCTTTTCTGAAGTTTGTGTGTTGAACCTCTTAGAGATCTCCAATACCAGTGATTCCAGCATTTCCAAAGGGCAATGTACCAGCATTACCTACTTTCGCCATTAGGTATTTTTTTGTAATGTTTAGTCTGAATCTCCCTCTCTGCAATGTAAACCTAACCCTTCCTGATCTCTTTCCAAACCAATTATTCCCTCTCTCTTTTTATTTGTCTGAAGAATGTCAATATGTCTCTCCTCAGTCTTCCTGTTAGCCTAAGTAACTCCAAGTCTTTAACTGAGTCTTTCTTTGCACACAGAACATTCTCCAGACCTCTGATTGCTCTTACTAATGTCTGCTTTCTCTCCAATTCTGCCATGTGTTGCTTGAAGTGTGGTACTCAAAACTGGATATGGTTGTCCAGCTAAGACTTGGCCAGTGCTGAGTAGAGAAGAAAGATAATTTCATGTATCTTAATTAATTCCTGTTTATTCTCAGTCCTTTTTGCAACAACCTGATTGTTTTGACTCTCAGTCAGCTTGTGATCCATTATAAACTCAAATCGCTTTCCTGCAGAACCACTATCTAAACAGTTAGTTCCTATCTCTGTATTTGTGAAGTAAATTATAGCTGCATAAATTTAATTTCTAACTTATGTTCATATGGAATTATTTACTTCTCAGACCATTTCTCTAATTTGTGACAATCATTCTGAGCTCTCATCCTTATTGTTTAACATATGTATTGCCCTCCAAACTTCAGATCATCTCCAGATGTAATACTCTTCATTACATCATATAAGTCATAAATGACAATATTACATAGTCATAACCAACAGTGTGAGAAATCTGGTAAGATGCTGGTTTGCTGCTTCTCTTCCATTTTACCTTAGAAGAATATTATTTGGATTTTCTGGCAGAAGGTGGGGAAGGGATTAGGTGAAATTATTTGTCTGTATTGCCAGAAAATCACTAGATGTCAGACTGCCATGGGAGACATGCTGAAATGCTTGCCTCATCTGCAGGCACCTGATGCTGCCATATCATTGTTCTTCCAGAACCATCTGTGGGAGTGGGATAAGGTTGGATAATGTACATGGGTTGAGCAGCAGCTACAGGGAATTGAAAGTGTGCTGAAAAAAAAAGACAACAGCAAGATGAGGAAGAAAGTTGCACAAAAAGTATAATAGCTTCAGGAATTGCATTAAAGCGGGGGTTACCAAAGTTCAGCAGAGGTCTTTATCATGGTTGGTAAGGTAAGCTCTTTTTCCCCCCCACTGAATGTCCAAAGGAATTGAAACACAGTCTGATGATGTTGTTGTCTAACAATGTGTCATTAATAGTTTGGGTCCTCTCAGCTTTCAAATGCATGATGCAGAAACAATCAAAGGAGAATAAGTTCTGCTCCTACGACCTTGATTTTACTCAAGTAAAGGAAGGGAAAGGACACAATTCCTCTTGCAACTGTATGGAAGGGCTGACATATGAAGTTGTGAAGACTGAATGATTTGGAACTCTGGCGAAGGAATTGTGGGTATATGGGCACTCCAGGTAATGAGACAGTGAGGATGTTAAAGACTTAGTAACAAACCCTCCTGCATATCTTAGATGTAAGCATTTCATTGTTCTTCATATCCTTTCCCTGTGATAATCACAGGAAATTAATGAAATTTCTGATTAATTTTGTCTCTTCCAAAGGTTTTTCCACCAAAGACAAAAGCTGGCTACATCTCTGAATCTCACTGAGATTGCCATTGTGTCTAGTCCCCAGTTAAGTGAGTTTTGGGAAGAGAAAAAAGTTACTTCCATAAAATAATTCCTGTTCTCTAAAGCATCTTCACAGTTAAGCTGGACAGATGCTCTTAAAAGGGGAAACAACATATTGCAGGATGGAGGTAACCAGAAAATACAGGACAAACTACACATCTTGGACAGATCAGCTAACCTTAAGCCTCTCAATGTGGCTTTCAAGCTCCACTCTTCTTTTTTAATGACCTGGCTGGTTCCTAAGTTTTATTATCACTGTCTATTTTCACTTGCAGAAAGAGCCCTTACTCTTGCAGGAAAGTTGATGATGGCCCGTACGAAGATGAACCTGCATGGTACATTGCCATTCACTTCAAGTACTTTCCCAGGGCAGCCTGTGTTGAGCAACTGCTCCCTTCCTGTTCAGCTGCCTGTGATTTTATTATCTTCAGACACTTTTCTTTGCCAGTTTGGGAAGAGGAATTCAAAGTGCATGGAATTTGCAATAAAGTAATTGATTGTCTTTACATATCACTGTCCAGTACTTTATTCCTCTGCATCTTTGTAAGACTCTTTGTAGGAAAGGCAGAGAGCATATTACACAAGGGCATGTGGGGAGGTGGATTGTCCAAGTTAATTGTAATAGAAATATGGCATTACCAAAAGCAATTAAGTGCCTTATTCTCTTTTGTAGCTTTGCAAGTCTTCTCCTGAATCAGTACTAGTATCTGATAAGGGAGGAACATCATAACCTCCTGTGGGGATTTGAAGTGTGAGATTTGACTCCCAGGTGTTGGATCCCTGGCTACCTGTAATGAAATCCATTATAAGCAAGAATTTTTGGGTGTCTGGTGTTCTTGATACAAGGATTGCTCCTGAGCCTCTGTATGCAAGAAATATTGTTACAAAAAGTGCATTTATTGGTCTTCTATTGATACTGTTCTGTGCATTTTAAGTAATCCTATACGGTAGGCCAATCTGTCAAATACATTTCTTCAACAACTTTTTGCAGAAAAAGAGTTAGAATTAGAGATGCTTGTACACATAGGTAACTTTATTACCAAGGACTATAAAATCAATTCACATGCGTCAAACTTTTCATGAACAGAAGTGCTTGTAACATTGGCCTCTTGGTCCTCATTCATTCAAACAGCGTCATACAAAAAATAACAAAACTTTTGGCAACAGAGAGATTACATTTATATTTCACTATAGATCACACATTTTTTCTCTAGGATGGCAGAGTGTTTTGGTAAGTAAAAGCCCCCACCCAGGCTCTGAGCATGATCTCCACCACAAGGAGAAAGGAAGGGTACAGTTTCCTCTGGAGGACTCTTGAGGTTCCACAACTTCTAAGAGCAAGGATAATCTTTCCAGGGGTCAAGGAAAAATGTGTTTAATCCCATGACGTGTCACACTTCATATGACTTTTTTTTTGTTAGCACTGACAGTAAATTTCCATGCTTAAGCAGACCCCTCTGCAATGCTGCCAGCCATTCCACTTGGTCTCCCATTTCTAGCAATACTGTAAGTGTCCCTTATGCAGATGAATAGATGAAAGGGAAGCTCACCGAGCTCTCATGTCCCTCCACCAAGAAGGATGACTTTTGCCACCATCATCTCCAAGTAAATTGCATAAAGCTGTTAACATTTTTATAAGTGACTGTGTAATGCATAATGAATTGCATAAATGTATTTGACAGATTATTTTACACAACCTCCCTAGAAAACAATATAAGCAGTATCAGTAAATGAAAAGCAATGTACTTCATCATGTTTTATAATTTGTTATTTATATTTCTATTAAAATCTGTGACACAGCATAGCATTGTAGATGTATAAAGCAAGTTTGGAATGGCGGGCAGGTTGAAACAAATTTCTAAACATTTCTTGTTGGCATCTCACTGATGTGGGAAGGACAATACAGTAACCCTTGCCCCTTGCTGGTGAAGTCATAAAATTGCACTCTTAATGAAACTGTACATTTCTTTGTGAGAAGTTAGGCTAACAGTAATTCCTATTTTTATACTGATGAACAAGTGACTTTTATAATGCTCAGAAAAAGTATCTTTGCTCTACCAGTAAAATATCCATTAAAACAAATCAATGAGCATAATGTCAATGAATTAACAACTACTACATAACGAAATCATACTTGACTAATTTAGTCAGATTTAATCAATGGCCTGATTCTGAACTCACAGAATTTTGCACTGATATAACCAGAGGTTACAAAGGTAACAATCCCAATTTACAAAAACCTTTTTCAAAAGTTACTTCAAATTCTTCGTTAGCTTGTTTAGAGCCACTTTAAATTTCTGAGTAACTGCTTAGAAGCCCAGCCTACGCACACACCTTACTTCAGATGTCAGGTCTTAACAAGTTTTTATGTGCCTTGCAAAGCCTTGCTTTTGTTGAGTCTAGCACTACAAAATACCTTTGTACAGAACACTTGAGAAGTTACACCGATTCTACATCGAAACATCTTCGTATTAGTATCTGCAGGATTGACCTACTTGTCCTTACAAATGTGAGTAGAGTTTAGATTTTAAAAATCCCCCATACAGCAAAGCCATTTTATCGATTGAGACTTAAACACTCCCTCCAACTTTTTCAATGCAGACACCAAGTACACTATGGAAAACAAACTTAGACAGACATTAAATTGAGAAAAAGAGTGAAACTGGCTTCTTGATTTTACCTGTTCAAGCCATGTGCAGACATTAAACAAATGCTGTAGAGGTAGTCCAAAATATTAGTAACTTGAATAATGCTCCTCTAAAAGAATTTGTTTAATTGAAAGATTAATAGAAATTTTAAATTTAGTCTTTATTCCTAAATTTGGCAGACTGAGAATATTTCACCTTTAACGTTTATATGATTTTAATGTAAGAAGTTGTGTTATGTTTGGACAGGATACATTTGAGGTTTAATGAAAAATGGATACAATATTTTGGACTCCCAGCATGTTACATCTCAAAACAACTTTAATTACAGTATAGTTGATGTAAGTTGGTTTTTGTGTCTTTAATTAGTTTAGAGATGAATTTAATTAGTTATTAAAATTGGCACCCAAGCACATCTGGAGCACAATGGTGTTTTAAGTACTGACTAATCATTTAGGGTAAGTTTCAACTTAATGTTTTGATGCAGTTTAAATAAAATATCAGCTTTCAATCATTGCAGGAATGGGAGTATGGATGCATTAAGGTTCTTTTCCCCAGCACTCTATCATCTAACTGCTTGTTTAAATGTGCCCTAAATTTTGACTGTCATCAATAAAATTATTCTGAGCATTATTTTTGGCTTCCAACCCCACTCCGTCCATGCTTCAAGTCAACAGTAAATCTAACCGCATGGCTCTCATTACTGCACTGAAAATACTGCAGCTCCATGGCAAAACACTATAAATTTGTGGTGCTGGTTTAAATGTATTTAAAAAATTGACAGCAGGCCTGATGCTGGATCAGGTAGTGTCTGTCCATATGACCTGAAGCTGGGTCACATATTTGTGGAGCAAAAGGCAAAAAAAATGTGGCATGTTTCTGTCAGCACCTGATCTAGACCACATCTGTCATGCAGGGTGAGCTGGTACCACATGCATCTGTTACTGACAGCCAAGGAACTATGTCTTGACTTGGTGGAACTGGAGTATCCACTTAAGCCAGCCCTTCTGTGCTGGTTTAAAGTCTTGCTGCTGTTATTTAGTAGCTGAACTGATGCCGTGTTCAGTGTTACCATCCCTCAGCAACAGGTTCGTTTGATCTGGTTGTGTGCCTAGAGCATTCCACAGGTCCCATCCCTTTCCTCTTTTGCTGTTGCAACTCGCTGTTCATTCTCTCAGCTCCAGACCTGAAAACAACTCGCCCACCAGAAAACTTTAGCTCCTCTAAAAATACTTTGCTTTTTAACGTGGCTCAGGTTCGACATCCCATTCTGGGGTGTGAGCCCAGCAGTGGGCTCAGCACAACCCAGGGGTACAGCAGCTTCTTGTGGTGAGGAGCAGGCGGCCGAGGATGGAGTGAGCAGGAAACAATTTAAACGTGATGAGCTGCCAAGGGAAGAGTAGCCCGCCCTGACGCCAGGCTGCCTGTTGCCTGAATTTGTGTGTTGAAGCAGGTGAAACTTCACTGGGTGTCAAAGTCAGTACCTGCTGTAGGTGCAGGTAGTTGCACGCACAGCCCGAGTACCCCTGGACGCCGGCAGGAGACCGGGCTGCCGGGGGAAGCTTTTGGGGGAAGCTTTTGAGGGAAGTTTTGGAAGTGGGGGAGAGTGCGGGAGCTTCTCCGCGGGGCACGGGTCCCTGACAGCCTTCGCCAACGACTCCCCGCGCACCGCCGGGCAGACCCGGTCCCAACAGCTGGAGGCGTCACCGGGCTGTAGCGGGACGGGGTGAGGGTCGGCTGCCTCGGTTGGTAGCTAAGTCCGTGCCGGTGGTGGGGGTTGGGAGAACGGGAGACGACATCCCGCTACGGGAGAAGGGGATCAGGAAGAAGCAGAGTGTGAGTGCGCGGAGGATATGGCGGGGGTGTGGGCCGGGAGGGGAAAAAACTTCACCCCCG
>NW_010209250.1:0-7569 GCF_000695765.1 Mesitornis unicolor
GCTGGAAGCCGGGCCGCAGCCGAGCGCTCTCCGTGGCCCTTCCTCCCTCTCGCCCCCGCCGTGGCCGGGGTCTCGCTTCCTGCCGCGCCGGGTGCTCGCAGCTGTGCCTGCGGCGGGGCAGAGCAGGAGGAGCGGGGCTCCCAGGAAGCTGGCCCCAGAAACAACCGGGGGTCCTCCGCTAGGTCTTTACCCTACCAGGGACTCTTATAAAAAAAAGCAGCCAGGTGGGCTGAGAGAGGATCTCTGATTTCTATTCTGGGCAGGAGGTGTTTCTTTATCTCACTCGGCTTCGTAGTTTTTGTTTCTCCCTCAAAGGCTTTGTGGGTTTTCCTGATTTGTCTTCCTCCTCGGTGCTGCCGTGCCGCAAGGATTTAATTCGTTCTCCATCCTTTCTCACCTAGGCAAGGAGCTCGCCTCTGGTCGGTAGCGAGCAGTGAGAGCAGCCGCTGTTTCGAGGAAGCGTGCGGGGAGGCAGGCTGCAAGGCAGAAGCTTTCTGGAGCGGTTATGCCTTTTTTACAGTCAAGGGTTAGGCTTTAATCCTGTGGTGTCTCCCATAATACATCTATTCCTAGGCAGTTATGGCCAACTGGGATTCGTTTCTTAGGGTCTAGTTTAACAGATAGTGGGTAGAGACTTTGCTGTAATGCCGCTGTGCTTTTCTTGTCAAAAACTGACTTGTGTGCTGTGTTGTGTTCTTACGTGAACTAAATACTCTTGGTAAAAATTAGAAATAAGTATTAGAAATAAGTATTCCTAGCCTGAAAATGGAGCTACAAACGAACAGTATTCCCTTTTCAGTGGTTACATGTTTTATATCCTTTAATTAAGAAGACTAGTTGTGTGTGCAGACCAGAAATCTGTGCTTTAACATGTCGTGTAAATTTTTAAGTCAAAATATTGTGAGAAAGTATTTTATTCAGTGGCACCCCTCAGTTGCTTCTATTGCGTGTCTATTTAGATTGTGAGCTTTTCATTTCAGCTCTTCACACTATTGAGGGAACTCCAAGCATGCCTTTAGTGTGTAAGTTTGGACTCGGAATTGTTTCGTCTGACTACTGAACTGTGCTTGCCTTCGTCTGATGTATGGCAAAAAGAATATTTGCAAATAGGTTTGAAAGCATCACTGCGTGATTACTGTTACAAACATCTGCTGCTTTTCTAGCAAGAGGCCAAGAAATGTCTAATGCTCAAAAAGCAGTGCTGCAGGCTTTACCCTCGAGCACATTCACCTACCGATTCATCTCTGGAGAATGCATTTATGAACTCTACTTTAATTAAAAGTATATTTTTGGGTACTGTGCCGTCTGCACTTCAGTCTCTCCATGTGCAGCTCTTGGGTTTTGTTTTCAAAGTTTCCACTTTGCTTCTCTGCTGACTTAGGGTACAGTGTGTCTCTTCCATTTTGCTGTGAGTCGCTTCTGAGCACAGTGAAAAATAAAACTCCACTTTAGTAAGAGAATCAAAACTGCTTTGCTTTGCTGAATAGATTTGGAAGTTCTTTGAGAATCAGTTTGTTCTGGCTGCATGTCATAAACTTACAGTTTTGGTTTTGAACACTGGTTCCAGCATACTGAGCATAGACCTAGATGGCCAGAAAATAGCTCTGAATGTTCCTTCATAATTTGTGTGGCCGATACATCCTTTACAGACAAAGGGTATGGCACGGGTGCAGCATGTACTGTGGTGGGGCGGATCAAAGGCAGCGGGCAGCACTGGTTGCTGTAAGAGCCTTGATTCCTGTCTGCTTCTTGATAAGCTGTGGATAAGCCCTGAGGCTGTCAAGCAAATCTATTAAGAGATGAAAATCTTTGGATGTGAACTTAACAAGCACTTTGCTTGCCGTTTATCTTAGCAAAGGTTTTGGTCAAAGGAACGGGTCAAATTGGTGGGAAGTGGGGCGGCCTTTACCAGTCCGGATTGTGGTAGAGTTGTCTGACACCCCTTAACAGCTCAAAAGTGTTTGGCAGTCTTGTAAATATTGACGAATAGGCATAGCTTGGAAATGCTCCTGGGGAACTTCAGGCCAGCTTGGTGTGCTGAAACACTCTTAATGTGTTCTCTGGGAGAATATTCATCAACTTTGGTGATGAAGGTTTGAATACCTTCCCTCAGTTGGTAATGAAATATCTTAAATGTATGAAACTTAATATTCTCATTTGCGTTAGGTGTCACATAGCCCTCCATTGTCAGCCTCTACCCAAAAGAACCCATAAAGAGGTAAGTCTGCATCGTGCAGCTGTCGCAACAAGAAGATGCAGGGCACTCTGTATGAGAGGGAAAGTCACTTTCCAGAAGTGCTAACTGACTACTGAGAAGTTTGCTTGTATACACATATACATATCTATATGTGTGTGTGTGTGTAGCGTGTGTTTGTGTGTGTATATATGCACACACACATAGGATACGTAAGACATCTTGTGGTATAGTTTTCGCAGTATTGATGAGGGCAGATATTGGCACGGGAATGAGACTTGTAGACTTGTTCTAAAAGTCAGCTGCTTCCAGGAAAGGAAACGTGAAGACTCAGATTTTAATTTTAAATAAATAAATAAAATTGTGTTGCGTTTAACTGCTGCTGTCTGCTTGTCACTGGAAGGGACAGGGAAGAGTAGTGCTAGCTTCTGCCTTGGGCTTGTCATGAAACACTACAGTGACTGTTGAAAACACTGTCATGAGCAACAGTTTTGGATTGGAAGTGGAGATAACTTCTAAATTCTCTGTGTTCAGTGCATTAAAGTTCTGTGTTGTTTAATTAAGTTAAAGGAGCTGCCAAATGTAAATAGACACTGAATTTCAAGCTTAATCTTTGATTTATAATAGAAAATTCACTTTAATCATGTACTGGAGCTAGTAATTTGTGGATTATAAGACTTCTTATCAGAGACTAGAATTTTAGCTTGAAGCCTGTTTGGGCTATGGGTTACTCCTCAAGTGGTGTTGCTCACAGACTGCGTATTGTCACAACTGACAGCTTCTGCTGTAGGAAGTTTTCTGGTGGGGCTTTAACCCATAGCATGTTATACTTTTATTGCAAGTCTCTGAAGACCAGCAAACCAGCAGAGTTTTGAATAGATTACTTACTGTGGTCCTAACTCAGTATTTGTATTTCTTCCATCTTTCTTGTTACACTTCTTTGCCCATGTTTGTTAAACAGTAGCATAGGTGTACTTAGCGAAGAATTCTGCTGTTTTTGCCGTTTTACTTTATGAAGCAAGTGGAAGGGCATCTGTGTTATTATTTGGTACAGTTTACAGTCTTTTCTGGGTATTAAAATATGATTTTTACTTTCACAGAATCTCAGTAATCTCGTCACTCATTAAATCCTCTCTCAATTTTTATGTTAATTCACATGTGAATGAACCAAGCTGTATGAGGGTTGAGGAAAGGCTTTTTACCTTGAAGTGTAAATGTTTCCGATTTAACTTCTGATAGGTTTGGGGCTTTTTCCTTCCTCTTTCTAGTAGGCATTTCCTGCAACAAGGGCAAGTACTTTGTAGTAAAATAAGTTCTGATCTGTAATAAAAATTTGCTACATCTAAAGTGTATTTTATGTAAACATGAACAGCTTATTCAGACAAAAGCAGAAACAAAACTTGCTGCTGTTCCCTTCAACTCTTTAATGGAAAGCAGAGTATTTTAAATAGAAGTCACCTGAAGGATAGGATCTGTGCATGGCATCTGACTTATAACTGAATATGGTGACTGTGTGCATCAACATTTGTAAAGGTGGGTCAGCCAAAGTTGCCTTGTGAAGAAATAGCAACATTTTAAAACAAATTGGATTACAGAGTGAGTGCAGTGTGAATATTCACTTCTGGCAGAACTCACAGAACCAGCATGGATCTGAGTGGATTTATCCTCACTCTAAGACTTTTTATAAACCATCCACCTTCTAGTTTGTCTTTTAAAAATAACTGTAGTGGAGAAAGTTTCTTCATTATTTTAACCATGACACGATTTTAATGGATGTTATTCAACTTTATGAAGTACCGTGAATAAGTTTTTATCTTCACTGGCAAATAGAAACATCATCTTACTGTTACAGAGCCAAAAATGCTTGCTGCCTGTTGGTAATTTCTGTAGAGGCTAAGATTGTTGTTCAGTCTTTGACTCTTACAAAAATTCTTCCTGACAATTTTTTAACAATCATTCCTAACAAGACTTTTTTCCAAAACCAAGGCAGTTCAACAGAAAGATTTGGGGGAAATAATTAAGCTTTCTCTAGACATGTCTTTTACGTCCAACACATGGAGGCCTGTGGCAAAGTTGTGAGTTTTGTACTTACAGATGAAAACAAAACAACAAAAACGAACACAAACAAACAAAGCCAAAACCAAACGACCCCAAAACAGGGCAAAGGGGAAAATTCCTTGTTCTGGGAGCTGGGGAAGCTACTCGCTGTTGCTGAAGTAAGAAATTGTTTCTAGATAAGGAAATGCTGGGTTTTTTCAGTAAAGTGGTTGTGTTTGTCCTAAGATGTTATGGGTAGCTGAAAAAACAGTCGGCATCAGTGTCACCAGCTGCACTATTAAAATGACAGTGCATTTGCTTTGCTTTCAAAGCAAGCTTGAAGTTTACACACAAACTTTGCTATTAAAATAAAAGTAAATGAAATGCTTGCAGGTAATGTTTTCTATTTTTTGTATGGTTTTTTCCCCTCTGTTTCAAACTGTAGACTGTGTCTGTGAATTCTGTCTTGAGTGCATTAATACAGCTTTGTCTCGAGCTGTAGCTTTTAACAACCTGTTTGAAATGGAGGTTCTTCAAAGAATGATGGTGAACCTTTGTATTTTGTATGTAAATTACATGTTTCAAAGACTTTTTTATTTTTCTGACTCTAAGAAAAATTCCAATACCTATATGGAATTCCAGTACCTATATGAAATACCTGTATTTCTGCTTTTTAATAGATAGTGTAATTCATTGCCCTTCCCTCAAATGTGTATTTAGCTTTCTGAATACTTAAGCTTAATGACTTTATTCTTCTCACAACTCCTGATCATTGCTAAAAAAAAGCCAAACACAAACCCATCAGCTGTATCTCCATTCCCAGTGTAATCACTGTGCGTGAACAGTTTGTTGCCACATAACCTAAAATTCATCTGGTTTCTTTTCACATCATCATTAGGGTTTTGTTACGGGAAGAACAATAATTCTCAACTGGTAAACATATATTAAAACTTTAACTGTGATCTGGGAAACAATTTCTTGTGCTGGATTCACTCAAAGTAGCAATTTAGCCAAATGTTTTACGGAAGTGCTTTGCTGATCCATGTAACTCAGTGAGAAGTCAATGGGGGTTATGCCTGGGGTTACTCTGTTTTTACCACACTGTTCTAGTCATAGGTTATTTTCTGCAGTTCTGTTCTAAATGCATTGGTAGAAAGCCATCCAGTTTTAGTCCTTGAAGCCTTTTATACTTTCTTCATAACTCGATTTGGTGTTTGTGCTACATCGCTGAATGCTATGCTGAATAACACGTAGTGCATTTGAGGCAGTTACCCGCAGTACCTGGTAGGTCCTCCAGGACTTGTATTATTTCAGTCCTGGCTCGTGCAGATGCTGGTATTTTGACATACTGAGTAGTATTTAATGTGTAGCATTTTAAAATGTTGAATACTTTCCTCTCATCTTTATGAAGAAGTTAAAACCCAGTTTGAGATCCCTTGTAACGAGCCATAGTATCTCCAGTTGCTTTGAGGCTTTTTGATTAACTGCAATTTCATATATTATTTTGTTTCAAAGATTCACTGTAGTCTGCTGCAGATGGTTATAAATCATGACTTCCCACCCACTCAAATGACTCCTATGTAGTGGGACTATTTTTTTTGTTTGAAAGCTATTTTTTCTTCTTGCAGTGAGCATAAACTAGGCTTAAGGAATGTCTCTACAAGTGCTGCTTTATGGGCAAATTGATTTTTTTTTTCTCTTAACTTTTCTTAAAATCCTTTATTTGCACAAATCACTGATCTGTGGAAAAGATAATTCAGAAAGTAAAGGATTTAAATTTTAGATGTTAAAGTGAGACTTTAGTCTTTCTTGATTCTTGTTTTACATACTTTGAAGTATTGCAGAGAAAGGAGATGAATTTGTTGTATGTCCCTGAATTTCCATTGTGCACATTTTCAAAAAGAAATGAAAAATTGTTTTGTTGAATTAAGATTGAGTAGCCTTGTGTTACAAGAATGTTTCACTGATTTGATTGCACTGAAAATTGAAGAGTTATTTTTTGCAGTGACATGTGAGTATGTGAGGGTCCTGAGGGAGCTGCAGAAGAGCTCACCAAGCCACTTTCCATCATTTACCAGCAGTCCTGGCTGACTGGGGAGGTCCCAGTCAACTGGAGGCTTGAAAACGTGATGCCCATCTACAAGAAGGGCTGGAAGGAAGACCCAGGGAACTCCAGAGCTGTCAGTCTGACCTCGGTGCCAGGGAAGGGGATGAACAAATCATCCTGAGTGCATCACACGGCACATGCAGGACAACCAAGGGATCAGGCCCAGTCAGCATGGGTTCAGGAAGGGCAGGTCCTGCCTGACTGATCTTATCTCCTTTTATGACAAGGTGAGCTGCTTGGTGGACGAGGGCAAGGCTGTGGACATTGTCTACCTGGACTTTAGTAAGGCCTTTGACACTGTCTCCCACAGCATCCTCCTGGAGAAGCTGCTGGGCATGGCTTGGATGGGCACACGCTTTGCTGGGTCAAAAACTGGCTGGATGGGAGCACAGAGAGTTGTGGTGAATGGAGCTAAACCCAGTTGTGCCCAGTCACAAGGGGTGTTCCCCAGGGCTCGGTTTTGTGGCCAGTCCTGTTTAACATCTTGATCAATGATCTTTACTGTGGTCCTTGTGTTTAATCATTATTCATTAATTAGTTTGGTGAAACAAACCTCTACTGACATTGTGAAGTGTAACTTTTCCAGTTCAAGTGTTCAACTCAGTCACTGAGCAACTTCAAATTCTGAGGGGGTTTCTATTTAGAGTTGTCTGTGCGCTTTTGTCCTATAGTGTATCAGTTAAGCCCGGTATGTATCTCTTGTTGGCATGAATTGTATCTTGAAACTGGTTGAAATGTAACAAAATGTAAAAAAAAGTTACAAAAAATGTAACAAAACTAAACAAAAATCAAGAAATGAAAACAGTAATTTCAATGGGAATACTGATACTTGGAATACTCAATGAAATCCACTCTTCGCTGTATGTGTAGGTTATATAGAAGTACATGATTAACTTCTGTGGGAGTTTTAGTTGAATGTCAAGTGATTTGGCATACAGTTGAGAATGAAATTGTTGTCATTCTGCTCACTAGCATTCACAGATACATTTGAATACGTATTTTCTAGAATGCAGATCGATTCGTGACAAAAGAAGGCATCTGTGTTTAGGCTGTGCTTTTTAACCATCTTTCATCTGAAAAGTTCCAGTGTCAGCTCTGGTCTCCAGGCCTGCCTGGTTCCAGCGCTTTAGTTATTTGCCTGGGTGAGTAATACAAGTGCTGCTTCTGTTTACACTGCAGAATCAGCAGTACTCTGTGAGAGAACTAATTTTCTTCCTTTTGAGGAAGAGCG
>NW_010209250.1:7600-17110 GCF_000695765.1 Mesitornis unicolor
TACTTGCTGGGCAAACACAGTTTAGTAGGATGACTTTCGCAAAGGCATCACAGTGTAATTTTGCATGAAGGCCTTCAGGGTCACAAGGGGTGGGAAGCAAAGTCCCCACTCTGCTTTGCATATGGTCTTTCATTTCATCGTATTTAAGGTGTAGCTCTTTGTTTTCGTTATGTTTTTTGTAGATGGAACGCACTTGCTACAAAAGCTGGTAGTGACATAGCATCTTCTAGAGTAGCTTTGGAAATGAAAAGCATTTTTTTAGTGGCACAGGGGAACAGTAGTTCAGAACTGTCAGCTGTTAGTTTAACTGATTTGGCTTTGTTGGACTTGATTATTAGAATGAATCATATGCTTGATTATGATAAACTAAAATTCGTTTAAGTGTTTAATTCAAAGGAAATGTGTGTTATTGCAGACTACAGTGAGCCTTATCAGCTTCACGCTGGTGAGTCTTCACTGCGGGATCCAATTCACAGCTCTCAACATTCCAAAGCAGTGGCAGGTTTGTGTATCTTGTCATGTTTAGACAGATGGAAGTGAGGAAGACAAGTGCACTGATAGTGTGTTTTATGCAATGATAAATTCACCCTATTAATTCTCAGTATTTATTCTGAGGCTACAGCGTATTTCTTTTTTTAAAGACATAAATGCAGTATTATTCTTTCAGGAACAAAATGTCCTTTGTCCCTTTGGCAGGGTTTGTTCAGCTTTGTGAGCCTTGCTTAGAGAGATCTTGTAGCTACGCTAATTAGGGCATCTAAATTTTTCTTATTTATGTGTCACTGGGAATGGAGGTAGCAGAAGCTTTTGCCATATTTACTGTTTTCCATCTCTCTGTTAGAACATTATACGTATTTCTCTGCGAATAGAGAAATAGAGCAACTGCAGTGAGGGAAAACTTACTTAGCTGCCTGTTTGTAGGTTTTCATATGGCTTACTATATTCTAAAAACACTTTTAAAAGCTCAATTGCGTGTGGTTTCCATGGCATTTGTGTGTATATTCACAGATAAAATGTGAGTGGGTGCATCAGAATTGCAGATTCTTTTGTCAGCTGTTTCTGGTTTTGAACAAGAGCTTCATTTTTATCTTAATTGTCAAATGCACATTTTTAAGTCTTCAAATAGCATATTCAAGTACAAAATTATCTAATTAAATATTTATACTGCTAATAATTTGAGAATTAAAATACAAATTAATAATGTTACACATTACTCTATAGAAAGCTGAGATTTCTGGCAGCTGTCCACTAAGCTTTTTGTTTCTAAATGCAACTTGTTAACGGAAAAGATGTTTAATGGCTACAGATTTGTGTTCATGTCTTACTGGCTTTCAAAACTTTAGTGCACGAAGGAAAAAAAATCCCTCACTTTAAGTGAGTCGCAATTTCATCTAGAAAGATGCTTTCAAAGTGGAATAGTAGGAGAAGTTACGAATCTGTGCTTGCAAAGGCAACAGATCTGCACTGCCATTCATATTCTTATTAAATTCACTGAGTGAATACAGAGCTGCCGAATGGGGCACTTGTACGTATTTTTGTCACCTTTTTCGGCTACTGCCTTGGGTAACGAGGTGTGGATGTGGCTGTGCATGCCAAGGGGAAGGGAGCCAAACCAGACATGTTGTTTGTACATGTGCAGATGTTGGCAGGATTCCCGCACTCCTGTTGTCAAAAGATCTTTTCATTGGCACAGACTTGTCCGTATATCTGTGCTACAGCACGGCGCGCAGATACTTCACTAGTACTGTTTGGGATGTTCACTTCTTACACCACACCGCTCCTGGAATTCCTTCTGTGAAATGAAATTCGGTGTGCACAATGCAGGAAGCATAACAGATGTGCTTTGAAGATCAGTGTGCCATTGTGACTAACGCTGTCCTTTCAAAAACCGGCTTCGTCCATTAGATAAATCGCTGCTGCGAAAGGAAAGGAAAGGTCCTCTTAGCTCCTTTCCTCTCTTCTGCACCTGGCTATTCAGGCATGCTCCCTTCCTTTTGTCACTGCCGGCATGATGTGGTGATGTGATGAGCTGGATCAGGCTGCTGATAACCGAACAGCAGCCCTGGCAGTACCAGCTGCATTGCTTTCCTAGTGACAAGAAGGAGGGCATTGGAATGAGTGTGCTTGACGGCTTGGGAGGGATGACCCTCTTCACTTCCAATGGTAGCGTGGCCTTTGCCAGGTTCAACAGTTTGTGCTTGAGTCTGTGTTTGGAAAGGGAGGCAAAGGCATAAGCAGAGCAAGACTGGAATATAGGAAAGGGGAGGGAGGGCTGGAAATGGAGTGGACTGGTCCAAAGTCATGCTTAAATAAATATATTTGGGTATCATTGCTGTCGCAGTTGAATTGCATATATTGCATTCAGTGCTGGTCAGATGCAGCAGTATGAAACTGTTACGCAGAGTTGGTGAAATCGGTTAAACCTGTGTTTGCCAGAAAATGTAATCAGGTATTTTTTCTCCAATTTAAGGTATAAATGTAGATTTGTAAGATTTGGAGGAAGTAGACTTGTGTGGGTGTAGGACTGATGGGTACACAGATTCAGACTTCCCCAGCCGTAAGCTGGATGCGTTTTTCCTGGTACAGTCTGGTAGGCAGTATTTGGAATTTTCCTGTACGCCCCTTGATTTCACTCACTGGATTGAAAACCTTTTGTTTGCCCAGAGTTCCCTGGAGGTTGTGCCTTAGCACCAACTCCCGCGTGCTGCCTTTTGAGTGAAATTACATGTTCCTTTGTAAATAATGAATTTCATTTCATGGACAACAGCCACTTGCTTATTGGTTTGTTTTCATCCAGGACTGAACACAGCAATGATAAATATGCATGAAATCTCATTTTGGTGGCGTTTATGGTGCCACAGGCATGAGTCTTCATTATATTCATTTGTTTGTAGGGTAAGTGAGGAGCACTGAGTTAGCACACACTACAGCTGTTGGAAGGTTATTTTGCTAACCACAGAACAAGCAGAAAACTGCACCAGACTTTGGAAGGTACCCCTGGACGTGCCCTGAGCTAGTGGATATTTGCCCCCCCTTACCACCTTCATAAACTGAGCTGAAGCCTGCAGCTAAAAACTGAAGACTGGATAACATCATCCTTATTGCACAGTAGATTCAGTTTGTGGAGAGGTTTAGTTCCCAATTATACGGTATCACAACTTGAACATACTGGTCTCAAAACCATCAAATGACTTCTGTATCATATTCAGGATTTTTCATGACCAGATTTGCCTGTGTGTGCATCAGGTGATCAGAATACAGTAGAAGTCCAGAGGCTTAGACATCCCCAAAGCTTTGAACCTATTCTGTTATTAATATGAGTCTGATGCCCTTCTGACCAACCGAGAAGAGTTCTTCTGCAGTGGTTAACAGCTATTTCTCCTAAAATGGTGTTGTACACTTGCTGTGTCAGAGGTTAGCTTGATGACTTGTCCTGGTTTGCTGGGACAGAAGGCTTGCGTGCAGAATGGAAATCTTAAGGTGGTAATTTTGTATGCTCTGATGCTATCTTCTGTTAAGTATTTTATGGTTTTGGTAATAACAGTTGCCTTAAGCTTTTCTCTTCTTAACTTTATCAGATTTTAAATTGAGAAAGAGCTGCCCTTATACTGGAGGGTTAAACATTTCAGGTTCTCCCCTGCCATGTGATCTGAAGTACATCCATCCCTTCTTATTTGACAGTTGTATATTTGGAATAAGATACATAAACAACCCTTACTTGACACTGAAAACAAGGAAGGGCTCCGACTCACACTTAGCATAGAAGTTGTCAAGGAGCATTGCTTCCAGAGCAGATACTTTGATCCTGAGTCTTCTCTCTGTGTCTGAAGGATGGAAATGAGCATGGTGTAGGTAGGTGAATTGGTTTGTTGGACTGGAGACTCCCCAGTTTTGGGCTGAAGACCCTCCAGTTTTGTACTGGAGATTTAAAGTGAGTGCCATATGGAGTGTTTGGAGTGATGTTCTCCGGTATCAACGGCATAGAAATGGAAGGGAATGCCCAAACCTTTCATTTACCTTTTTTTTCTGGTGGTGAAGTAAGTACGGTCTTGACACTCAATAATGACTGTTCCTTTTTCTAGTCACCTCTGTGTGGTTTTGTGCTTCAGACGACAGTTCAGAATGGGTGAGAAAGGAATTGTAGCTACCTATGAATTGCTGGGAGAGGTTGCGCCATGGAAACACTTGTGTTACCCATCCCTAAGAGAGGCTTTGATGTGCCTCAATAAACCTTTTCATTGGCAGCATTTGTACTTAAAAATTCTGTAACTAAGATTGCAGTTTTGTACTAAAATGACACAGTAGATAGAGACAATCTCTCCCCAGTGTTCTGTTGGGCTTTTTGTCTCCTGAAACTTGCTGCTGTTGTGAAATCCTGAAGATTTTATGTAACAGAGAAACTACGGTGGTAGTGCTGAGCAAGTGTTCCTGCTTTGCTTTTCCTTTGTGTGTTTACCAGCAGTGTCGTTTTAAAGGCAGAGAAGACAACTAGAAATCTTCCTCTTGGATATTGCTAGATGATTCCTTGATCCAATGAACTTCTGGGTCAGTGGCCAGTTGGTCGTCTTAGCGAGACTGGGTTCTTGCCGTGGAAGCACGCTCACACAGAAAATGACAGGTGAAATACGCAGACAGGTTTTGTGAGTAAAGATTGTTGTGTACTGATGACTTACGTTGTTGTATTGTCTTCCGTGATGTAAGCAAATCTGGGTCTTTTCAGGGCATTTTCAATTCTAAATTGGAAGTCTTAGTGTGTGAATTCAGAATAGCTTTAACCCTGTTGTTTGCGTTTCAAGAATAACTATTAGTACTTGAGTGTGGATGTGGCTTGCAGTTCCTTGTGTATTACAGAGCCTCTGGTGTTTCTGACCGGCATCACTATCCCAGCCTTGCCTTGGCGTCAGCTCGTGCCTAGTGCTTAAGATAAAACGGTCAAACCGTTGTTGTCAAGGGAAGCACAGACATAGGTAAAGTTACGGACCGTTGTAGGGGAGAGATGGGTTCTGTGGTGATTGGGTATGTAAGCATTCTAACTTTGAGATGTTTTTTTCAAGTACATACACAGATGGATGAGTGCTGGGCATCTCTTCCCTGACTGGTCTTGCAGTTCAGATCTATTCGACATGATGTGTTCCCGTCCAGGGTCTCTTTTCTCAACTTACTGTAATTTTTTTCTGCCATTGTGGATTCCAGGAGGTCTAAAGCTTCCATTCAGACTGAAACCCACCATGCCATCCAACCCAAGTGTGGTAGAACCTGTGCTACGAACCTTTCCTTCTCCTTTAATAGTCCAACAGGGCCCCTTGCTCGCATAAATTTATTTTGTGTTGTTTTTTCTTTCACTTCAAAACTTAGAAGTACATGGAATTGTAGTGTTGATGAGTATTTACAGGTTTCTCTCCTAAATTTTGATGAACGGCCTTTGAGAATCTAAGCTGTTTTGTATTAATGAAAACTTAAAACAAAAATCTTTTCACACACAGAGTTTCCCATCTGATGAGGGTTGGCCCTTCGCAAAGTACTTGGGAGCGTGCGGGAGAATGGTGGCTGTCAATTACGTTGGAGAAGAGCTGTGGAGTTACTTTAATGCGCCGTGGGAGAAACGAGTGGACCTGGCCTGGCAGTTGATGGAAATAGCTGAGCAGCTGACAAATAATGACTTTGAATTTGCACTCTACCTCCTTGACGTCAGCTTTGACAACTTTGCAGTTGGACCCAGAGACGGGAAAGTTATCATTGTGGATGCAGAAAACGTCCTGGTAGCAGACAAAAGGTTAATCAGACAGAGTAAGTCTCTTCTTTTTCTTCTCTCCCCTCACCCCTTGCTTCTTTCCTGTCTCTTGCTTCTTTCTCTTCAAGCACAGTATTTAAAGTATGTGTAGTTGCCAAATACCTGTTTTGTTGGCTTTTTAACTACTAATTAACAAACTGATTAGCTTTCTTTTGCAATTAGACTACTAATTTAACTTGACCAATGTGTCAATTTTATGAAGCGTGGAGCTCACCTGAACTTGATTTCCGTGTCCTTTTAATCTCTGTAACCCTGCTCAAGTGGAGAGGTGAGGGTGGGAGGAGAGAGTTTGGCCATTGGATGGGTTTGTACCGATGTGTGGACAGATTGACAGTGGCTGGCTGGCTGATTTTTATACCTTAGAGGTTCCTTGTGTCTTCCCAGACACCTGTAAGGATGGACATGCTATTTTCTGAGTGACAGACAGTGTTCCTGCCCACTCTGCCCTAGTCACGTAGCCTGCCTCTGGTTCAGTTTCCAGGTAGCTGCTCTGTAATGATGGAACTGAAGGAATGGGTAATTTTAGTGCTGTTTCCAAATGGGAATAGTGAAAATTCACTTGTCCGTCTGCCAACTGTAAAAGCTCAAAGCAGCGGCAGCAGGAGAAATGTTTGACAAAGTGGCATTACATGGGTTTATACTCCTTTGGAGCTTCTGAGGAAAACTTGACAGACCTTAGGGCTGAAGCCCTGTGAAGCCCTGGATGCTGCAGAAATTCATGGCAATAGGCCGAGGGATTCCAGTTTGCTTTGAATGGTGAATGGATTTTTGTTAAGCTTTGCAAATAGACTTCGTCTGCTGTGCTTCTGAATTAACTTCAAGACTATTTTCTTATTTTCTGTCCACACACTCTTCTATAACAAAGTGTGTGTGGGGTCTTGGTGGTATGGGGTTTTTATTTCTTTTAATTAGATTTATTATATGTTCTCAGGGAGCTTAAATTAAATTTATCTGAGTCTACCAAGAAAACATTTTAATGTACTGAATATCCAGTACATTTATTTTAGTACTTATGGGCCACACAAATAAGCTTTCTTCTTCTTTTTTCCTCTTTTTCTAACGTCTTAAAATAATATTACTTAAAACTTTGACTTTTGGAGTCAAATTGCTCAGTCCCAGAGATGACCAGGTGAACCCTGACAGAGTTGTTACGTACATGGCATAGGAGCAAGCTTCTTGCAGAAGCTGAATGCAGGAAGTGTCACACTCACATCTGTTGTTCGCAGACTAATTTGGATCTGACTGGGATTCTGCTGCATGGTTTGTAATTAACCGTTAATCAAGAACACAGAGAACAAATGAGGACACAAAGTTCTCAGTCTTTGTATAAACTTGACATTTACTACTGATTTCTTGAATCTGGAAAGTGTCATTAAACAGTCTCCGTCTAGAGGGATTAATATGCCTGCTTAGATATTTGAATGTGTACATTCCGTCCAGTTGCACTGTGCAGTTATATCTCATTGTGCTCTGTGTGGGATATCGTATTTGAGTTTGCTGAAGTCCTTTTTTTTCCCCCCATTCTCCTTTGTGGCTTTTTTTCTATTTTGAGTTTGCTTTTCCTTGTACAAATTTTACATCATATTTTTATAGTTTTAGCAGCCATCCTTCAGTATGCTTTTATTGTAGGGTGGCTTGCAGTGCATCATAAATCAGTAGATCAATAGTCAGCTCAGGGACTACCAAACACAGCTAAATTTATCTTTGTACATCACAGTGCTAAAAGAGACCTGCAGAACTAGAGCCTCCATGGTAAGGACCTCTTCTCAAAGCTGGCAGTGATCTAGAAACTAAGATGGAAGTTTTCTAACAAAAAGTAAGAATTCAGCAGACCTCACACTCAGTAACCTTTAATGTATTGTTATTGTATAAGGTATTTGCTGTAAATCGGGTTTTAAGGTATAGAAAGCTTTGTGACAAGGCCCATAATTACACCTTAAAATCTGGATATTTTTAAATATATATATATATAAAAGTGTTTATAAATGTACGTAAATGTCATTTGTTTTGTTGAATTTTTCCTTTCTTCAAGGATTATATGTAATGCATCTGCTTTTTTGTATGTACTTACCAGTTACTACCATGCCTAAAGTAAAAGTCTGGAAGGTGATGTTTCAGAAGTTGATGGCAGTTACTTTGCAGTGTGTTTTTACTCTTTGGTAGACCACTTGCCAGCGTTAGTTCCCAGGGCAACTGGAGAAGCCAGATCTGTGTTGCTACGATAAATCATGTTGCTTGTTTGTTTTCCTCTCAAGTTCAGCTGTGGATCATTCTCTTGTGCTGTCTGTGCTACATTTTTTTCCTCTGGGTACGTGTGGGAATGTAGATCTCAAGTGTTTAGTGTGCTGGTTTTTTCTGCTTCCATCTCTTTGCTATCTTTTTTACCTTCTTTCTTTCTTTCCCTTATTTTTTGTATTGCCAGGATGATTTCAGCAGAAAGGTATGCCAGACTGCCAGATACAATCCCAGGCTAGAACATTTCAGAGTGGATATAAACAGTTAGTTTGTAGTTTTAAATATTACCAGTTTGCTGTGTACTGAGCTGCTGATTGTATTCAGACACACGCGTGCTCCTTCCTTCTCTCCCTCACTTTTTTTTACTGTCTTCCTGTGTTTCACAGATAAACCTGAAAACTGGGATGTGTGGTATGAAAGCAAGTTTGATGACTGTGATAAAGAAGCTTGTCTGTCCTTCTCGAAAGAGATTCTTTGTGCTCGTGTCACTGTGGACCACAATTATTACGCCATTTGCCAGAACCTTTTATCAAGACACGCCACGTGGCGTGGCACTTCTGGAGGACTGCTTCACGACCCCCCAGCCGAAATTGCCAAAGACGGCCGACTCGAGGCCTTGCTGGATGAGTGTGCCAACCCAAAGAAGCGATACGGTCGATTCCAGGCCGCAAAGGAACTGCGTGAATACCTTGCACAACTGAGTAACAACGTGAGGTAGTCCACAACGGAAACGTTTTTGCAACGCTGGCTAAAACACTATTGCAAAGACACGTGGAAGATTAAGTTTTGAACTTATGTATTAAAAAGAGAAAATAGGAGGGGAAAAAAAAAGAAACTGGTTGATCAGTTTTCTAAATACCATAAGAGTATTCTTTTATGGTGTTGTAATGTTCCTTTGCAAACAGACAAGGTACTTACTGGATTAAAACTTGAGCTACTATTGGCCCTCCTCCCTAGCTGTTTAGAAGGGAGTAGGTCAAAAGAGACTGTGATAGCTTAATTGCCGGCTTGTGCGTCAAAGGGTACTTTACATAGAACTGCATTAGTGTCACAGTTTTGTGAAGCTGATGTTCTTACTTGGAAAGTCAAGTTCGACTGCTGGCCTGTTTTAAAGGCCTTTTCCCTGACATCATTGTCTCCTTTTTGTGTTTGTTTAAACACCTTGAAGTGGCATTTACATACAGGTAAATCTGGCTGTCTGCATTGTTTAAAACTTAACAGGCTTTCATGTTAATGCTGTGCAGTACATTCCTACTGTGAGTGCAGGGTTCACATGTTTACTGTCTAATTTTAGGGGGTTTTACACTGTATTTTTACTATGCTTAGACATTATGTATTTTTTTTAAGAGCATCATAAACCCGACTGTCATTTGAACAAACATTAATTGGATGTCTTTTGTAGTTCTACCATTGGAGATATCACTTAATGTAATTATAGTACGGACCTTTTACACTTCATGCCAGTATATACACATGACTGTTCA
>NW_010209250.1:17141-43631 GCF_000695765.1 Mesitornis unicolor
AATCATGGTATGAGCAAACTTTTTAATAGACATAATTTGAGAATTTGGGAGAGGCTACAATAGGATCTGTATTGGTTTAAACTGGAGATAGAAGCTTGACTAAAAATAAAAATTCACTGGTCCAGTGTAGTTAAACATAAACCAAAGAAAATTGTTTTCTTTGTTAGGTTCTAAACAAATAGTAAAGAGAAAATGCTATACTGTAGTGAAGTTAATAATTCTTAATTAAAATTTCAGTGATCCTTCGTTACTCCTTGAAGAACTGCTAAAACTCTGTGCTTGTACTAGAAGAAACCACAATTTGAATAACAGTGTCTAGGAAGTTAGCAGTTTGTTTTCCATCATTTGAAATTCTGTTGAATTCAGGTGTTTACTGAGTATTCATCTTTTGGTTTACCAGCAAAATTGATTAAGCTGTATTCTCTCTAGGCACCTTTTCTTGCACTAAGCTGGACTGTTCCCCGTGCAGTTAAAACTGACTTGTTGAGGTTTGTGTAAATCTGGAGTTGGTCTCATAAATCACAGTTTTTATAAAAGCCTCAGTTACTGCTACAAGAACTCACTTCCAATCTTTTTCTGTTTTGATTTGTTTTGTTTTCACAATTACTATAATGCTTCATTTTCCTGAAGTCTAATTCATAAAGACAATCTTAGGAAATGTATGCACAGTACTTCTTGTGACAGTAATGAAGGAAAGTGATATTTCCTAGGTGTGTGTATAAAGCAGTATTTCGTACCTGATAAAAAGAATCGTGAGCAAGGAGTGTGCTCTGCTTTCAGGAGCCAAGTCAGCATGCCTCATACTGCACCAAAGGGCGGCTGGAGGCTTGCAGAGCCAACTCACTGCAAGTGCAAGGTGAGGAAAACAGCAGACCCATTGACTGGCCCTTCTTTCTCAGAACTCAAAAGGTGGAGCTATATAAAGATGCAGAGTGCGTCTTAGTTTCTGAGATGACTGTATTAAGGATATTTTAGGATTTGGAATTCTCACTTGGTCATCTTTGCCTGTGTAGTCCTAATTTGCTCCTAGTCCTCCGTGTTGTTTTCTGAAGTTAGAAAGCCCAATGCAGCGTTTAATTTTGATTCCTCCCCTCCCCTCGTTTGAAGACCGTTTGACGTGCTTGCTCTGGCTCAGGCTGTCGGAGGAGGTTCGTGTTACTTGGCATCACAAAATCCACTCGTTTGAAGCGAACAGACTAACCCTCAGACTAGGTAATACTACCCTGCCATAAAAGCCTTGACTTACCACTAAAGTTAATTTTTAAACATCTACCACACGTCTCAGTGAGTGAGTGGAGTACGACTGTTGAAGTTTTCAAATAAATGAGCACTACCAGTTCTGGTAACTACTGGAGGCAGTTCCGTAACAGTCAGAACGTTCTATCAGATTTGGTTTGGGGTTTGGTTCCCTCAGAAATAAGTGTTTATAAAAGGAATTTGGAACTTTAAAGAAACCAACCAAACAAAAAAAAAACCCACAACAAAAAACAAACACTACAGGGAAAACGTTGTCGAGAGCAATAAATCTTGTTCCGTTTGCACCTATCAGATACTGTACAATAACGATTTATATTTTTAGTCATTGCCCATTATTGATGATGAACACGGTGAAATATTTTTGAATGAGATGTTTGGGGTTTGTATGTGCATTACAATTGTCCTTTTGTACTGTAAGTTACTGTTCGATTGGACTATTTTATCAAAACTGTCTCCCTGTGCCTTTATATTACAAGAAAGTTGTTTCTGCAACTTCTAATGATATTAATAAAGAGTACTTTAAGAACCTCATCTCAGGTGCTCATTTTCAGATTCGCTTGGTCTAGGGTACATTAAAACACATGCAGAACTAGGGCGAGTTCTTGTGGCGTTGCAGAATGCACCCCTGTCAGAAGTGGCAGGAACGATTTTCCCCTCCTTTCCTGTAGGCTGTTTCATGCAAGGTCTGAGCGGTCTGTCAGGAGTCTTACTGTTCTGGAGATTGTCATAAACAGGACTAAATGTCTTACAAACAACTTGGTCAAGTCGTATCTTTCTATGAACTGAAAGAAAATACGTTCACATGAAACAAGCTGATATCTTCTCTCTTTATTGCTTGAGAAACTTATTTTTCCTTGTATTTAGAGTTATATACATTGCTAGTACCACTGTGTCTTCAGTGTAATATTCTAGCAGTTAATGTAATATAAATGCATGATGTCTTTTGATGTATGTCCTTTACTTTGGATTTTTCAGTGAGTATTTGCATTTGAAACCACGTCCTGCAGTTACACTAGAGGATTTATTCCCTTCTGAGCCTCTGTAAAGAAGAGGAACAATCTTTTTCAGAAACACGTGGAGTTTTTTAGTTTTCAGTTGCACTCCTGCTGCCTCAACCCACATCTCCAGGGAGCACAAACACGCAGATTGAAACCTGTAAGCTCTGCGGAGTGCCTGAGAAGTCAAGATCACGGTGGTCCTAAGGAGAAACTGGCGTGGATAACTGCTGCGTCTTTTCCTTCAGCAGGTCCCAGAGCGTAGCACAGCCTGATCCTGGTTGCCTTCAACTTCAAGACATGGAATATCTTGTACTTTCTTACCAGATACTTTTTCATTGTGAGGTATTCACTTATGAGACACTTAAAATATGTTAAGCTTTGCATGCCACTTCAATTTACCAAAGGGACTAGGTTTTCTTTATCAGAGTGGAGGCCTTGGCTGCCTTTAAAAGGCATTAAAATGTTTTCGTTCTCTACGTTCAGGTTTTGTAGAAACAAGAAATGGTGCTTTCATGGATTTCTGGTTTTCCACGTGTCTGCATTCAGGGCTAACTTGCAAGCAGTTGTGTTAGTTACCTGTGTTGTTTGATTAGGATAGATTGGACCGCAGAACCTCTGTAAAATGCGCGTGTGTGGTGAGCATCAGAGGAATGTTCTGTTAGAGCAGTGTATTTCTCAGTGTGAAGATTTGGCGTGCAGCTTGCTTAAACTGCTTCTGAAATTCCTCACGGTTTCTTTCTCTCGCAGTCCTCCCAAGCCTTGAAAAATGTGGTTCATCAAGTGGGAACTTCATGAGTGGTGATTTTACCTACACCTTTTTTGTTGAACTTGCAGTGCAGAGACCTGCTAGTTTACGTGATAGCCTTCATCTGACTAGTTCCCTCATTATCAGCATTGCTGTTATTTCTACTTGGAATCAAAGCATCATGGAATAGTTTGGGTTGGAAGGGACCGCTAAAGGTCATCCCGTCCAACCCCTGCAGTCAGCAGGGACATCTTCAAGCAGACCAGGTTGCTCAGAGCCCTGTCCAGGCTGACCTTGAACGTTCCCAGGGATGGGGCATCCAGCACCTCTCTGGGCAGCCTCTTCCAGTGTCACCACCCCAGCTGTAAAATAATTTCTTCCTTATCTCGTCTAAATGTACCCACTTTTAGTTTATCCTATTGCAACGTCTGCAAGTTTTTTGTTTTCCGTTTCCTTACCTCCAGTTCATGTTAAAAGATGTGCAAGTTTAAATAGTCCCCTGTCACCTTCTAGTTTCATTTTAGGGCGTTTTAAAGCATTTTTTCCTGTGTTGATTTGTCATTTTATTTAATAGGACTCTCTGACAAGTGTCATTTGCCTGGGGTACTTCTAAACATCAGCTTCTTTTTATGTTTCCTACTGAGCTCTATGAACACGTTTCACTGCTCTGCCAGGCAGGAGTCTTCTGACTTTATCGTACACTACACTAATGAGCTTTTGCTGGATGCAGAAAGGCCCTGTGGCTGCTCAGTGCTTTGCGGGGTCTGCACGTGATGTTAGGACAACGAAGAGGTTGCTGTTGTGAAGAGGCAGCAGATGAGTCTGTTGTTGCCACGCTGGAAGTACGAGAACGTACCTGTTTAGTGTGGTTCAAAAGCTAGACAAATTTAAAGACATTAGTGATGGACATTTGCCACGAATACCGACTTGTGTGTTCAGGTCAGAGCAGGAAAGTTCTGACTTTAAAAGTGTCTAAAGGTATTTTTGATACTTGGTGGGTTACCTGCAGTCCTCCGGGAGCAGAAATGTGAAAGCAGAGTGTACTTCAAAGCAGAGCGGGCTGTTTAATATACAGTTTGTGTTCAGGGACATAGAAGCAGCTTTTCTTTTAGGTCCGGGTTTCAAAGAGCTTGCCTCTTAGTCAGACAATGTTAGTGCACATCTCTCTACTCTGAACATGATGCTTTTGTATATGCCTAACTTTTACTACGGCTCTAGCTGTTCTGTGTTCTTAATGGAGGCCTGCTACATCCATTCAGTGTGCCCTTGATATAGCTGCAGATTCCAAGTAAATGCCCTGTATCTTTATAAAGGAATTGATTTTTCAAGATTTAGTGCATTTTTATTTTGTACTTTTTCTTTTCCTCCAAAAGTTCTGAAACTCCACAAAATAGCTCAGCAGCTCAGCCATGAATGCAGTTTAATTTTGACTTGAAAGTTCTCGTCTTTGGTTGTTCAGACTTGTGTGGAAATGTCTGATTTTCTGTAAAATCGATGTGCAGCTTTGTCACCTGGACCTTAACAGGGATTTTTCCTTTCAAGAAAACTTACACTTTTCTTATTTGTGGGGATTTTTGGCAGTTTCACATATTAAATTATTTTTCTTACTGTTGCAAACTAACTTGCGGTTTCACTGTGGGGTTACCTCCATCTGGAGCGAGCACGAAGAAATAACGACCAGAATTCTCAGGAAATAAAAAATGGGGAATATTTTGAACTTGCTGACTTCTGTGCCTCACAGTAGAAAATGACTATAGCAGTAATGGGCCTAATTATTTCACCTCTTATAGAGTATCTTGAGCAGCTCTGGTTTATTTAGAGACACTGGTTTTAGAAACTCTATGTTGAGGTGGTTGAGCTTAACAGGCTGGTGCTTGCTCGCTTTCCTGAGGGTGAATTTAGAGCTCTGGCAGAAAGCAGACGTAGTTGTCAACAACTTGTGAGAGTTGCTCTCTTTATCAGCAGCCAGCACACCCAGTGCGTGAGCGGAGAGTATTCGTACAGCGGATGCTGCGTGAATACGGCAGAGCATACTTGGGCTTTGAGGTTTTTTGAAACTCGTCTCCTGCTTGTGACTTAGTTTTAATATGGAGCATTGATCAATACACTGGAAAAGAAAGAGATTGCTCTGTGAAATGCCTGACTTCTTCTTTTCTTTCTTTTGAGGTCTGGCAGCTGTCACTTGATTTGTTTTAGAGGAAGATGAGACTTGACCAAGGATGGGAAAACACGATTCATTCTCAGACCACAGCCTTACCTCCTTTGCCTTACAGGCTGGTGGTTGTGTCTGGTTTTGCTGGTGATGGTTTTGTTTAAAAACTTCCTAGTTTACAAAGGAGAGCTTGACAGGGAAGATAAAACCAGTCCCTGCAGCTCTCCACCTTCCAGTCCTCCGCTGTCCGTGCTGTTACAGTGCTCCCCAGTCGGTTTTGCAGATACTACCAGCTATTCCATTAGAATATTTCTCTAATTATTTTTCTAATTACTTGGAGTACTGTAGGTTTTCTTTCCCAAAGGCATTATACAAAACTGTATTTTTAGAGTTTTTGTTAACATCTTTGTTAGAAGTGGTATTTTGTCGCTGCCATACAGTAAAATCATGTATACATATGATGTTAAATATCCTGGGTTTGTATACTGTTTATTTACAGCATAATCATTAAGTGCAGTCATGGTATAAATAGATCAGATTTGCTTTCTACTACCATTGTGCTTTTTTCCTTAATAATTCATTGGTAATTGAAACAAAGCATAATCTCATTCCCTGATCATTTCAGGAAGTGGGTATTAGGTAAAAAGAAACTGGATAATGGAAGCCTGATGGTGTTTAAAATGTGAAAAATTGTGCTATACTACAAAAGCATGGACCAATATCTGGTTTTATGGGGCATGTACTTGCTATGATGTACACCTGCCCCATCACCCCCCGGAGCCTTCTCTTCTCCAGGCTGAACAGCCCCAACTGTGTGTTGGTCCTTGTAGGGGAGGTGCTCTATGGCCTCCTCTGGATAGGGTCCAACAGCTCCATGTCCTTGTGTTGGGGTACCCAGAACTGGACGCAGTATCCAGGTGAGGTCTCACCAGAGCAGAGCAGAGGGGCAGAATCACCTCCCTTGCCCTGCTGGCCACACTTCTTGTGATGCAGCCCAGGATGTGGATCCATTTACTTTATCAGATCCAGATACTTTGTCAGATCCAGTTACTTTATCAGCCAGTACAATAGGAAGGAGACCAAAACTTAGGAGGTCTTTGTGCCCTGAGCACAGTCGTTCTTCCCCTGATGCTGTCCTCTGCTCACTCGGGGCTGTGTCTCCTGCCGAGCAGCTCAGTGCAGGAGGAGCAGTCAGCAGACTGGAGTGTTGGTGCCAGAGCATTTACATCTATGCTGAGTGTGCCTGAGATGTTGCTTCAGGTGAACACCTCCAGTATGTTTATGCTTAACTGGTGGTGTGGGCTTGCATGTGTCTGCTAGGGCTTGGAAGGCATTTGGTCTGCGCATGGATAAAAGCTGCTGCCTTAGTTTTCTCTGCAAGGAACCTGGTTCACGTGCATCAACGCCGCTCTGCGACCAAACAACACCTGGAAGTGGGAAGGTGATGGGGAGAGATTCACTTCAAATCTGCCTTACTTCTCCAAAACAAAATGTTAACGTAAACCCAGACTCTAATAGGTGAATGTGTTCCTCACTGGGGAGAATGAGGATCCTGCATTGACTGAACTTTCTCTGAGTCCTTAAATTTATACGTCATTTATCTATTATTTTTTAGAAATGTCACATTCAAATTTTATATAGACAAATGTATACACATGTATAAATATAGACACAAATTTTACTTACACAAATTTCACTTTAATATATTTCTATATACACACATGTGTGTACATGTATATGTACATGTATGTATATTTAGCATAAACTGCTATTGCAGAATTCTGATTGGTCTCCCAGTTCCTGGTGGTTTACTCAACGGATTTAAAACAAGCCTTTGGTCTCACTTGAACTTCACGTGATTTGATTTGCCTTCTTACGATTTTAGAAATGAGCAAAATGTGTTTAAACAGCTCTAAACTGTGCTTTCGATGGACAAAAGTGAAGTGCTAGGGGAAGACATACAGTTTTGGAGAGAAACAGAACAGTGTCTGTCCCTCCTACTTCATGTTCTTAAGGAAAGCCCCTGATGGAAACAGGACAGGGGATCTCATTAGCAACATTTTCCTTTGTCTGTCTGGGTTTTTTGGTTGTTTTTTTTTTAAGAATATATGAAAATCCTACCTAATACATGAAGATGTGGGGGATAGGGGTTTAAAGGGGAACTGTAAATGAGGATCAATAATGGTGCAAGCGCAGTGGGGACTCTAAGAGGAAGGAGCTCTCGTCAGGACTGTGACAGTTCTGGTCTCTGAACACCTGAAGTCTAAGGCCTTGGTGTTTTTAAAAGTTGCCATGGTATAAATGTAAGTCAAACATTGCTGAGTTGCTGACAGGATAGAGGTGCCTTGTGCAGAAGTGCTGTGCCTTGCTAATGATGTCCTTTGGAAAGGGCAGGAAGAGGAGCCTCAGAAACCATTTTGCATCTGCTTACTTTTGGTCTTCTTAGACATTTAAAATTTTAATTTTTTGTCATCGTTTCCTATCTTCCCTTCCAGAGGAGCTAAAACCTTCCAGATATGTGTACCATTAATTCAAGGCTATTTCTTGAGGTTACATTGGGTTTGGAAAGGTCAAGGAGGAAACCCGTGCTGTTTAGATACCAGCTCAGTCATGGAGTGGGCAGGAGAACTTGGGCTGCATAAAAACGGCAATTAAATCAATTGCCTGTGCCAATGTCTTCATTGTCTTCTTGATAATTCAGAAATATTCATAGTCTTCCAGGTGGAGAGGTTTTTCCTATCATGTTAATGTTATTAAAAATCAATATTAAAATGTAATGTTCTTTGGCAAGTTCTAACCTGTAGGTTGAAATGCCAAGACGTGGGCAGCTCCTCTGTGGGTACAGGCAGTGAGTGGAAGATGTGTGAAAAAACAGGACCTGACTGCTAGAGACATCTAGGAGACTTGCACAGCTACAAAAGACCTTTGGTAACGCATGGTCACCATGTTACGGTGAGGTTGAGTCTTTTGGGGTAGCAGAGGGCTGTGTTACAGTAAGTGCCTATTAAAAATCTCATTTCTGTTGTAGCTTTGAATTAAAATTGAAAATGTTTCTCGAGTAATTTCTCCTTTTACAGCTTTGTGGTGATTCCCTATGGACAGTGTGCACGGGCAAGAAGGTGCTGCCCATTAAATCCACCCACTTCTGTGGTGTGTTCTGTCTATAAAAATGCTGGGGATAAATGGAAAATGGTATTAGTGGTGTGGTACCTGGGTGATAAGGGGTTTGTAAGTGCATAGCACAGAATCGCTCGGTTGGAAAAGCCCTCTGAGATCACCATGTCCAACCGCTCCTGTCTACCCCCTAAACCATATCCCTAAGTACCTCGTCTACCCGCTCTTTAAACACATCCAGGGATGGTGACTCCACCCCCTCCCTGGGCAGCCTGGTCCAGCTTCTGACGACCCTCTCAGTAAAGAACTTCCTCCTTATCTCTAACCTGAACCTCCCTTGGCACAGCTTGGTGCCATTTCCCCTTGTTCTATCCCCATCACCTGGGAGAAGAGACCAGCACCCACCTCTCTCCAACCTCCCTTGAGGCAGTTGTAGGTGGTGCTGAGGTCTCCCCTCAGCCTTCTCTTCTCCAGGCTAAACAAGCCCAGTTCCCTCAGCCGCTCCTCATAAGGCTTGTTCTCCAGAGCCCTCCCCATCCTTGTGGCTCTTCTCTGAACACGCTCCAGAATCTCCACATCCTTCTTCTAGTGAGGGGCCCAGAACTGAACACAGCACTCGAGGTGCGGCCTCACCAGTGCCGAGTACAGGGGGATGATCACCTCCCCATATGGTGGTTTAGGAAGGATTGCAGTATGCCAAATGGAGTTGCTTAGGTTAGGGAAGTTGGGTGAATAGAAACTATACCGCAGCAGTGGGGTTGTAAGTCAGGCTTCTCTTAGTGCACATTATAGGGAGAGCGAACCATGTCTGAACAAAGCCCACACACTGGAAAGTCATCCAGAGAGAGGAGATTACTCTTGAAGAGCTTTTGTTCCCAGTGAGCTTCACGTGGTAATTTCCATCTGGTGCACAATGGTATCAGCGTCCTGAATCGCAGGAAGAGAGGGTACTGGGGAGAGGGAGAAGGATCGGTTTTTAAGATTTATTTGTGCTCGATATTTAGCAAAAAGAAAAGAAATATAATTAGAAAACCATGAGCCAGGGTGAGAGTTGTTTCTTCCCCAGAAGAAACAATGGGAGGAGGATGTCGGCTGAAAGAGCCCCTCGGTGCAGGCAGCTGGGATGTCCTCGGAAGGAAATCTGTTCAGCAGCCCTCAGTCGCCCTGAGATGCAGGTAGATGCTGATCTTTTGTTCCACTGATTTCCTTTTGGTAACTGTTTTCTGCTTTGTGCTCCAAAGCCAGATAAATTTGCTTTGTACGTTTCCTTACCTAGTGACAAACGAGTCCAAGGCCGAGTGTGGGCAGTGGACACTGATCGCTCTTCAGGGAACACCAAATGCAGCAGCACGCAGGTAGAGACAGAGTGCTTCAGCTCCACGGCGTTGCACAGTCCAAAGGGCTTGGGATGCGGTGTTTCCTAGTTCAGCTTGACGCACAGTGGTAGCTTGCAAAAAGGAAACCTGGGGCGACTTTGTCAGGTTCCAGCTGAAGAGAAAACAGGGTTTAACTCCGAGATGCCTCTGCAATTACTGTGACTGAACTGAGTCCAGTTTTGAGGGAACTTTTCTTTCACCGTTATCTATCAGTGGATGTAATAAGGAGGGATATTGCAGTAATTCACTATGGCTGAAATGTGTGGTCAGATGATTCATCTACAAGAAAACTACTGAAGAGAGTATTCAGATGATACAATTGCAATTCAAAGATCTATGTTATACCATGATAAATTTAATTCAGGCCTATTCTCCTCTAGCCTTTTGATGAGACCTCTAGGTCCTTGCTAGTTTTCTTATTTACAGATACCTGTAAACAGCCCTTGACGTTTGTAGCGCTTTGACAAGTCGTGGAGGGAAATGAGACCATGGTCTTACCAAGGCCTTATGGCTTTTGTCATTTTGAATAGATGGCAAAGCGTCAGAAGTGCTCTGGAGTAATGTGGTCTCTTAAAAAAAAAGTTGCATGCATTCCAGGGCATCAAAACCAGGCCAGGTTTCTAAAATTTATGTATTTTATATATTGAGTACAATTTTGGTCTAAAAATATTCACAGGTATGGTTTTTATTCATCCTGGCTTGTACATTTGCAGGTTGGTTTTTTTCCCCAGTCCATTTGGAAGGTTTCAATACTTGCCACATTTTCAGCGCTGAGCAAGGAAAGCATTTCTCTAACCTGCTGAATGTGCTAAACCCCAATGATACTCAACCACTTTGACACTGTAGTTTCTAGACTATATTCTCTTAACTGCCAACTTGTTTTCCTAGTGGAAAAGAATAAAATAATAGGTGTGTTGACTGCCAGTTAAAATGGAGCAGCAGGCTACTGTAAACCTCTCTCTTCCTCCAGTTTGCTGTGCATAAGATCTCCATTTTAATAATAATCATGTAAGAGAGGATCTTTTCATTACAGTTAACCAATGTACAGCAGTAAGATTTCTGTAAAAAATGGTGTTTTGATACCACCTTGGTTTTCAGTGGAACAAAACAATGCCTGGGGAAATTAAAATGGAGAGAAAAGGAAGAATCTGGGACGATTTCACCCACCCACCCTCACGGGCAGTTAATAAGATGTAGATGTAGATGTCTGTACCTGTTAAAGGAACCTGGGGGACGTTCTCACTCTGAATCAAGTTGAGCATTGACGTGGCCATGGATCCTTGAAAATCCCTAGAGATTAGAGTGAGTTAACTCACTTCCTGACCTGCCGCTTCACCCTGCACCAGAGAAACCCTTCCTCCAAAAATCCTCGGGAGACAATGCTATGTTTTGAAGGCGGATGGTCCAGAAAAGCAGGGGAAGGGTTCTGTGAACTCTTCTACCAAAAACAGGGTAAACGTACCCAGTTCCTGTCTCCTTTCCCCTAGGCAGCGCTTTCCTTTTGCCGTTAACGTGTACTGCATTGAGGTGCAGTGCAGGTCACCACAGCTTAGCCAGAGACAGACGTGTCTGCCACACGTTTATCCCTACTGAAAAGATAGGATCTACAGCTGGGATTTCCAAGAAGCAATGTCTGTGCACCAGAACAACACGGTCAGGGCATGCGGTGTGTCAAGGTCTGTGCAAAATCTTAAATCAGAGGGTTGGATTTCCCTTGCTGCTGTGCCACCAGTTGGTGCAGCATGTTAGCAGGGACTTCACCAGGTTTTTTTTACTGGTGTTTGTAGAGATCTGTTGCAGAAAGGAGCACATTGATTGCTACTGCACTGAGATCACAAATAGGGCGTGTGTATAACATTTATGTGATAAGGTTGTACTTTAGTAACGTTCTCTAAGAAGGGGCTCACATGCATTGAAGCAAAGCCTGGACTTGTTTATGGTGCTGTTAGAAACCTCTGTATGACATATGCAGTAGCAGCATAATATTAGTAGAAGAAATTTATATTATGGTGCTGTCTAGGCACTGCAAGGACTGAGCTTCTCCATCAGACCCCTGTGAAATAGAGAAGCAAGAAGGCAATCTTGACCCAGAGAGTAACGCTTTAGGCATCAGTCTACATGGATGGATCAGCAGAAAGTGCAGGAGGAGGTAAATCAGACCCAGACAGCACTGCGAGCTGCTGTCACAGTTGCCCAGCCCAACCATTACCGTTTTGTACTGCCCAAGGCATCGTGGCAGCAGGGAACGAGGGAATCTTTTCCCACTTTACAATTCAGTGAGGTTCTCGCAGCGGAGGACACAGAAGAAATCCCTGCAGTTGGTGTACAACATACGGATTTTAAGTAGCCTGTTATGGGCCAACTCTTTCACTGAAGGGAACTCTTGAGAGTTGCTGAAACTGTTTAAGCCTGCTAAGCAATCCTTTTGGGTAAGTAAAGTGCTATATTTGGGGCTTTAACGTGTGTCTGAACTGTGAAAATCTCACAGAGGAGTGCATGTTCATGTATATATTTATTTGTAAAGCATGAAACAGGAAACATTTCCAAGGAGGAGAGCCATAGTGATGCTCAAGCCTGTTTCTGCCCTCCCTTGCGCATCCTGGGTTTCACAGAAGGAAAATTCAGGTGTGTGTCAGAGGACACCAGGAGTCCTCTGAGAAGTGGGCTTGAAAACACCTTGCAGTTTGTTGTGGCGAGTAAGTTGAAGTGCGGAAGAGAGATAGCAAAGAATTGGTTAATCCTGAAATATAAAGCATACACAAAAACCCGGGCTACAGTTCTGACTTTTGGGAATTATGTATTGGTGGGTCAGGTCTTCTAGGATTTTACACAGTGAAAAGTTTTACTCCTTCTCTACCTTTCCCCCAGGTTACAAATACAAATTTACCTTCTTCATTTTTCTTCAGCTCTTAGATCTAGTTTCACAGTACTGTGAAGTGAGTGCATGTACTGTCGTGCCATATATGATAACATTTGCCCCTAGAGTTTCATCTGAAAAAGGTAATGAGTTCCAGCGGTAACTTTTCCTTGTTCTGTCTTGGAAAGAAGAGACAGATTTCTCTGTGCTCTTCCTTCTGTTCCGTCTGGTGCTCTCCTGTCAGCTTGAATGGATCAGAACAAGTCTGTCCTATTTATTTTGAAATATTAACATTTAAACACTGTAATTTTCCCCATACCACAGTGCTGAATGGATTCAGCAAAGCACTTAAACACACACTTTAAATTGAATGTTAAGTGAAGTTGCTCAAAATCAAGTTTACATTTATGTTCATTTAAAACGCACTGGGGAAGCATTATGTGTGTGCATCCTTTCAGGAAACCTTTATTAGACACCAGAGGAAATTAATTCAATCTAGATTGGATGTAACCTTTATATGCACTGAGATTGGTGTCCATTAGTTTGTGTTTTTAATGACTGGATCAGAAAACTAAAAACAAAGGAAATATTTAGGAAACTTGTTCTAACTACATCAATCTGATCATGCAGCTGAAAGGCTTTAATAATTATAAGAATAGATTCCTAAAGTTTTAGAGATACAAGTCTATGTTTCGTTTCCAGCAGTGGAATAACAAGTGCAAAAGCTGATGGTTCTGTTTAATTTTGCTTCTCTGCTACCTTAAGTGTACAAACAAACTGAAAAATATTGCTGTCTTCAGCTTCCTCTTACAGTTGGAGTCGTATTTGGCTGGAGGAGGGCAATAAATTCAGCAGACTGATTTCATAGATGTCATCCTATTCACGTACCTCTAGTACTTCTTCAGTTAGGAAAGAGCTTGTGTGTCATTGATGTACTTGTGCAGGAGGAAGGAGCTCCTCAGGAGGAGGTGTAGTGCTCTTCTGCCTTGCTTTACGAAAGGGACACAGTCGGTTTTGCTGCTTCAAATGTTTGAAACTGTCTTCTGAGTAGCTATTTTAAAATGTTAATCTTGGTGAAACTAAAACTTGTTTTGAATTGGCATGATAACAGAGGATTTTATTTATTTTATTTTTAAGAATTGGCTTCAGTGGGAGGAGTCTGAATATCAGCCCTTAAGTGCCTAAGCTCTTATACTCAGGTCCTTCTATAATTAATGGAAAGGTTCTTTAAAACCTACTTCTAGAAATATGAATTTTACAATGTCGCCTAAAATAAAAAAAAAGAAAACAAAAGAGGAAAAGATAATATTTGGGAAATTCTGCTAAAGACACAGATGCAGGAAAATGCCAGTGTACAAATATCAAGTTTACTGGCATGGGTTTTTTTACACAAGAGGCATAAGTGAATGTAAGACTCTCGTTTAATATTTCCCACAAGAGATTTAAAAGGTGAAAGTTAAAGTGATTGCTCTAGTGGTTTGTGCATAGGAGGGCTGGTTTAATTGTGAAAGGTCCTTCGGCATTTGAACTTCAGAGACGAGTGTCTCCTGAAATGTCACACTTCCATTACATATGGCTCATAACCTTTACATGTGGTGACGGTAAAACAAAACGTATTGCAGATTCAGCCCATGAATTCTCGATGAGAGATGTGCAGAGCTGTCACTTTCACCGAGCGCTCAGATGCGGTCACTGGGGTTTTCCATGGCTCTGTTCCACAGAGAGACTTGGCCTTTTAGCAGGAAAACGCAGGGGGTTTTTTTCCTAGCAAAACTGAGAAAAATCTGTCCCCTAATGAGGATCAGCTTTGTACAACCTGTAGTGCCGCCCTCTTGTTTCTGTAAAGCTTTCAAGAGCTATTATTTGCATTTTTTAAGAAAACCTCTCTAGTAAACGTTGCCAGTGAAGCTGCACGTTATCACTGAATCGCCCAATTTAAAAATGAGATTATTAAGCCAGTAGTGCTGGATAATATATAAATATATATGTGGTGCCTGTATTTTCCGTTTTGGTTTGTAAATTCACTTATAATATGTAGTAGTCTGCACACCCCCAACCGCATTCAGTATTTGGGAAGAGTGGCTTTTCTGATTCGCTTATTATTTATTTGCCAAACATATATGTGCAGTGGGCCGTTAAGTACATGGCACTGAAACTGTGTTATTTTGGGGGGGATAGCAGCATTTCCAGAAATATTTTTAAAGGAACAAAGGCAAATTGATCAGAGGCGCAAAGTCAGTGGCAGTCGGGTCCCTCTGCCTCTGTGACTCTTGCTCTGTAAATGAGGACGCAGTGGTTTCTGAGGGAGGAAGGAAGTTGAACGCAGAACCATCTGTGCTAAACTTCCCGTAGCTGTGGCACCAGAGCAAAGCCTCACGATATCAAATAGGCCCACGTAGAGGCTTGGTGGAATGGGGGAGAGAATAGGAAGAGTGAAAGCCAGAAAACTCCTGGGTCGACATAGAGACATTCTAATAAGTGAAGGAAAACCCTCAGCGATGCAAAGGCAGTCATTCCCCGCTGCCCATCGGCAGAGCAATGCCCACCCAGTCAGAGCAGCAGCCACCTTGGCAAGACAACCCTGGCTCCTTCCTTTACCTCCAGTTTTACCGCAGAGCAGGGCGCTGGGTGGCAGGGGGTGTCCCTGTGGCCCTTCCTCACCACGTCCCCTCCAGTCCCTTGTCTACCCTCAGCCTGCTCCTGGGGAAGCAGAGCAGGAAAAGGGTTTGACAGGGTGCAAGCAGTGTCCAGCAACAGGCAGTGCATTGGGGCGTCATTGGGCCTGTTTTGGTCACAGATCCAAATCTCATCACTACATGGGCTGCTGCGAAAAGTTAACCCAGCCAAAGCCAGGACAAAAATGATCCAGGTGAAATGATCCCGAGGCCCACAAAGTTATAGTTGCAAGGAAAAATACATAACAACAGCGTTTCATCTGAAGGGTTTATTTCAACAGTTTACGCTCAGTTTAAGTCTCTTGGATTTTGGAGGTAATGCTGTCTTGTTAGGAGAGATGATGAACTGATCTCAAATGACTGGTGGTTTATTGAACATGACCCAATTATGATGAGGTGGATGGGAAATATTTTCTGACGGGTTGAGGAAAGCTCTGTGGGAAAGAGCTGTTCAAGGTTGTCTTCACCATGGCAGGAGGGGATGAATGGAAGTTAACTCTTGAGAGACTGCTCCAGGCACTTAGATAATTGGATCATAGGAGCTATACTGGAATCCAAATAGAATAATGCAGACTTGTTTGAAGTCATTAAAAGGACTAAATCCACTTCAGAGCAGCAGCATGATTTTGAGTGCAGTGTATCTGGGGAGCCCTGCAGTGAGTAAGTTTGTGTCTCAAAGACAGAGAAATCAGTGCCCACAGTACTTTTCTCAAATGGATTTGAATTTTTAGCAGTTAAAATTCTCGCCATAGAAATTAATGATTACCAATTACCTCAGTAAACCCACAGGACTGTGCTGGTTTTTGGCACACGAGGTTCTGTGGGCTGCACTGTTTTGTGTTTATTTCAAATTGAAATATGTCAGTAAGCAGTGGTGGAGAATGTAATCTTGTACTTTGAGTCCCACAGCTGATACACACTTCCAACTCCTTGCATGATAAAAGATGGCAAACGTTGAAAAAATGATAATTGCCCAAAGGAATTACAGTCTTGGTCTTAAACTCTCGAGATCTCTCATCTTAGAAGCTCTTCAATTGATTTCAAGAGTGTGGCCTGGGAGAAGTGGTACAGTACGTGAGAGACAGCATCATTTTGAAGTCATTTGAGGGACAGGATATACAGAAATTGGTTGTAGATGCCCATGCCTCCACTGTTGGATTTATTTTTTTTAAAGAATAGAGGGTTCATAATACTTAGACTTTTAACATGGTGAACAATTTTGTTTTCCTCTTTTTGTTCTTATTTTATAATGATGGTAGAGATACCCAGGTAAAGCCAATTGCACAGAACAGCTACCCATTCTGGAAAAAATTTTGATTGTTGTTAATATGGTGAAAAACAAAGTCTAGTATTGCTGGAAAAAAATGAACTGGTTTCAATTATTAGGTTATATTAAATTAAATGGTAATTTAAAAATGGATTCTAATAATTTCAAATATGGATGGAGAAAAAGTAAGGCTGGAAAGTGCCAAGTACACAGTTTTGAAGGCATTCTTATTGTGACTCACAACAGTTTCTCTTTTTCAATCGTTCTTTTATATGGTAGTCACAGACAGGAAAATAGGCTTTCTTCGCTTTAGCTAAAAGGAGCAGGTTGGTTTTTTAAGGTATTAAGTGAAAGAACTTGTTTGCTTTGGTGTACCATAGACCCCCAGCAGCAGTCGTGTTCCCTTGCTTTCCATCCCACTGCAACTCCAGGACAGCAGTGACCAGTCCAATGTCTGCTGACAAGCAAAAATCTTTAGTGGCTGAATTCATTTAATCTTCCCTCTTGGGATGTACTGGTTTGGGTCTCTCTTCTCTACAAATGCAAGTTGACAGGAAACCTTGAGAAGTACAATTAAGTTGGAAGCCAGAGCTCCTTCTCCAGAGTTGCCTGAAATCAGGCAAAGGATTAAAACCCGTCTTGACAGGCAGCATGGTTGTGTAAGCACTGGCTCCCCAGGAAAACAGCTAACTCCAACCCCTCCACAGCTCTCCTTCCTGAAATACCCCCTGCCAGCCAAAACCCTGTTCCCGCTGTGATTTTCTTTTTTTTAATGATTATTTCTCCCCATTCCCTCCAGATACACAAGTCCTTAAGCCTTTGCCAGGCCTGAAGCCAGGCGCAATAGCTTGCTCTTTAAAAAAATCAAAATCAAAATCACTGTTGTCCCACAAAGTGCTGATTGGAGATATGATGGCTCAGTACTATATTTGGTTGATTTGCTCTGAGTTTTAGATCTCTTATGGCATCTGGGGAACGAAATGTGATCCTATGTTACTGTGTCCTTTTAGCCTCCGGCATCTGGGGAACAAAACGTGATCCTATGTTACTGTGTCCTTTTAGCCTCATGAAGCCTGTAAAGCTCAGCGTGTTTTAGAAACTGGACATCATTTCTATTGAGTGAAACCTGTAAAGCTCGGTGTGTTTTAGAAACTGGACATCATTTCTATTGAACCAGAATGAAAGCACTAATATTTTAGTTAGCATTCAGAACAAGATTTTTGCCTTTTCTTGCTTTACTTTGATTTTTTCCTTACCATAGATGAGTATTTTTTTTTCTCTGAACTGAAAAGTTGTTCATGGTAACGTGTTTGAATGTGTCTCTCCTAGTGACTACAATGAGTTCTCCCTTATCCTGCACTAGAAGTACTACAATCCCTCCTCTGCGAAATGCACGTTCTGTAGGAAGTTCAAAACAGTAGGAAATTAAGCTAAGAAGCAGGTGCCAATTAACCTAACTGTACTTTTCACAGTTATGAGTAATCTGCACTTCTCTTTCCTAATGCCTTAACTAAAAAGGCTTACTTAGTGTGTGTGCTTCAAACTGTAATATAGTGCTTAATTTCCCTCATGATTTCTGAAGCTGGGAGCTACAATAGTGTCTTTATGGGCCTTAGCACTTTGCTTGATCTTGCAAAGTCTATTTCATGGTCTGCTAGATCCTAATGGAGATTGTTGGTAACGAGATAACATTTATTTATATCAAAGTAAATTTACTGCTAACTGCCTAAAACCTACAAGCAATTGAGGTTACAGGTTGTTTTAAGGTTTTAGTTTATGTTATCAGTATGTAAGAAAATATACAGAGGACACAATTTAAATTCCCTAAAAACCCCCAAATTCTCTATTTTCATATGTCATGGTATCAAGACACATTGTCTTTGCAAACTTCCAGATGAGGCTGTATATTAATGTTTGTTGGAGATGCCTTTATGTTTGGAGCTTCTGCTTCCCAAGCCATTAAAATCATTTGGCAATAAATGTTGCACCTCATTCAGTAAAATAAGATCTTATGTGCATCTGTTAATGTAATCAACCTTAAAGCTTAACCATACGCAAAAAGATGGAGAACTTCTATCGATGCTCTTGACAGGCTTTGAGAATGACCTTGATATCAGCTGTGTTAATAGCATTTCTAACAGAGAATCTGCGGTCGGCTTTTTGCCTAGGGCCACACTGTAAATTATTGCTGCGCTGCAGATTACGGTTTAATTGTTCAAGGGAAGTGGGGGAAAAGTTGCCATTCCAGATTCCCAAGTGGGCTCTACAGTTCATCAGCGGAGGCCAAACTGAAAAGCCTGGTGTGGCAATGTAGAGGCTGTACAAATCGAGGAGAATCAAAAGACTTTTCATCCCCCAGAGCTCGTTGTGCTGTCTGCACCATCTATGCTTTAGCTTACAGGATGTGTCCTTTCAGGATGCACAAGAAGCTCTATCTTCAGGTGGTGGTGATGCCAGTGCCCCATTTCTGATGTTTTGTGGATGTTTTGTTTGGATGTTGTCGGTGTTTGGGTGGTGAGTGGTTTCTAAAATCAGATTCCTGATTTTAGGTCATCAAAATCGCATTCCTTTTGCAAACATAAAACACATGATAGACACAAAGAGGCATCCAAAAAATCTTTATATCACCCTATGTATGCATTTACAGTAGGGGAAAAAATATTGGGAAAGATCTCTCTGTTGTTGACAAGGTTACTAATTGGGTTATATATTGATTTTAAGTTCAATTCTGTATCTGTAGAACAAAGTGATAATGTAATGAGTTCAAAGGTTTAATGAGTTCAGGTTTGAAATAGTGAAGCCATGGCTTAATTTTGTAGGTCATATCAAACCTGTGCCAATAATTCTTTAGGTGATGGCACATTATGTGTGCTTTAAAACTACTTTTAAAGGGGTAGAGGCTCTTAAAAGTGTCTGTTAGCTTGGTTTTATTAAAACCTTCGTATGCAGAGTGCTGGAGCCACTTCAAGTGTCGTGGCCTCAGGCAAAAGTGGACATTGTGCCTGACTTTCAGAAACCTGTCCAAGTTGTATAAAATAGTAACTTGTTTTCTTTTTTAAAGATGCAGGGCTGTAAGGCTTTTCAAGGCTGTGAGGCTGGCAGTCTTTACACACAGGAAGTTTTACTGTGAGATTTAAGTTTTACAATCAAAGCACATGAGATGGTTTAAAACAGGTATGCTGCATTTCAATGTGAATTTGTACAAAGGATAAACAACGTGGAAAATAATGTTTTTAAAAGGCTGCAAGAGAAAGTTTAGAACAGTGAGATGATGGAGCAAAAAGTGGCAAGCTTTGCCAACGTGGCGGGAGGTGGGATTTTAGGTCTTTCAGTGAGCTGCTTTATCTTCTTCTCTTGTTCTTTGTAAATGGTGGTAGGTTGAAATGATACAATTTTGGTTGGTTGGTTGGCTGCTGGTTTTGGGGTTTTTTTCCCCTGCTTAGTCACTCAAGTTAAGATCAAGCATTTGAGATAAATTGTGCTTTCAATTATACCAGTGTGAATCTGGAAGAACCCATCTGGAATTTGGAATTGCATTCATATACAGTCAGTCTAGAACTAGCTGGGCAGAAAAAGAGAACCTGGCTACAGTATTCATTGATGAGCAGGGTGGAGAGGAGACTTGAGAGAGGGAGGTTTTAATGAATGTCCAAGTATTTCTATTCACCTTTATGCTTTAGGAAAAGATTTAAAATACAGGCTCAGGAAATAAGTTTAAGGGAAAAATTCTCTCTGATTTGCACATATGCTGCGGTGAGACAATACCTCATGCTCTGTCCCTGCTTTTCTAGCAGTGAAAAGCCAACATAATACACAAGAAATTTTCAAGAGAGCAGCTGAGCCTGCAGGTTCAAGTGTTCACTGCTGTACCCTCAGCTCTCCTTTCCTGCTATCGTCCTCATTTAGGTATTGGCAAACCTGCAGTTGTTTGGTCAGCCACTTCATGCAGCTGAACTGAAAGCTGATGAGAAAAAACCCGCGCTTTTCAGCTCCTGGATTACTGAATTGGCTCCATGAACCAGTTCACTTTGCAGTTGCACTCTAGTTTGCTCCCATCACTGGGGGGAAAAAGATGGGGGTATTGGGTGGGACTGAGGTAGGACACAAGTCCTGCACTCCTGAATGAACTATCTGTTCTCCAGGCACTTCAGTCGACCAAATTAAAGCACAGAAAACTGATGAAAAAACGCTATAGTAAGTGTAGAAAGAAAACAACTACTAATCACAAAATACCTAATTCAGTAGCTATGCAGAGCCAGTGATTAATAATAATAATACCCCTTCACCTGTGCCATGGTTGCCCTTCAGCACTTCTGAAACACACCACCAAAAAGCCTCGCAGCACGTCCTAGGGGTCAGACAACTGGCTATTTCAAGTCAATAAGGCAGAGCATAGTAAAGGTGCTGAAGTAGCTTCTTATTTATTCAGAACAGGGCTGGCCTTAGGGCATTAGCTTATTTCAGCAGCCACATTGCATCTGGGGGCCGGAGGCAGTCACTCAGCTAGGCAGGTAGCAGATCTGACAGGGCTTAGGTCAAAAATTGCACCTTGGAAAACTCCAGGTGACTCCTACGTGCTATGAAACACTCATTGAGTGTGTTCATGGTCACTTGCTCTACTTCAGACCTCACATAAATTCCCCACGAGTTGCTGTCTTGTCCTGTTTCACTCTTAAGATGAATATATGCCCTGTCTTGAGGCTTATAGCAAGCTAACCAAACACTGACTGAAGAAGATAACATGGACAGAAGTTAATGTGAAGAAGAGATGTCACTGTGCTTACCAAAAAACCACTCATGATGGACTAAACATATGTGATCATCATTAAAGGAAGTACCATGTACACTGTCTAAGAGGTATAGAGACCTCTGACCACCGACCTCATGAAACCATTAAGCATTTCCTGAGCTGAAACCCAGCACAGCATTATAACAGCCAAGGCTCTCATCCAAGCTTGTGCGTTTCAGAACAATGAATGACATTTCAGATTTGGAGTTTGTTTTTTCAGTAGAGCTTTCATCTCCATGATAGGCAGCTCCACAAAGCAGCACAAACCTATCAGTATCTGTGTGTGCCGAAAGATGAGTGCTTCCCAAAGGTTAGCTGTGAGGCACTCTTCACTTCAGTACCAGCCAATGCCCCATGTGGATCTAGGGTACTGTGCTGACATTAAATTATTGAATTTCCAGCTTCATGGATAAATTATCCTTTACCTTCTGTGGCAGGTTGCTATCTATTATTAAATGGTTCTTGTATTCAGCATCTGAAGCACTGCTCTGCAGAAGTACTGCTTTATGGTAATAGGCACCCAAACTCCTGTAGACTCTGTAAAACTCTTCTTAATTCTCCTGGATGAAAGATATTACAAAAAATATTAATACTTTCTCAACATGTATGTGGACTTTTTTGCATTTTAAGCAAGTGGCTTAGGTATTTCGAGTGTAAAAGTAATAGATCAGACCATACTGAAATGTTAGACTAACAGTTCTAGAAACAAAGAAGTTGCTGCATTGTTTAACATGTTGTATGTATCTTTTATATCTGAAGTAGGTGCTTTTCAAAGCAACAGAAGTTCATATTTTAATTGAAATGGGAGAAAAAGAACTCTATCTAAAAAGAGCGTGTTCTAGGAACTGCAGGGCTTTACTCTGACCATTTTGCCTTTTACAAAAATGCTGCATAATGCAAGATTCTTTTAAAAAATTACACAACTTTTAAAATAGTTTAATCACTTTAGGTTCATATTTGAGCTCAGAAAAACACATTAGTGCTGAGGGGCAGATGGGATTGCAGAGCTGTATTGGAATAGAGCTAGTATGGTAAAATATTAATAAGAATGATTTTAATCTACTGTGCATTGCCAAGAACCGTTAGCTTTAGAGAAAGCTGTCACAAAGATGTGATGTAGTACAAGTGGTAGCTGGAATTGAGAATGCTAAACAAAATTACATGCAAAGCAGAACTGAAATGACAATTCTACTATGGTATCTATGTGTGTGAAACCCAAACTGAAGGTTATGGATAAAATTCAAAACAACAGTTTTGGGACTGGTGTAATTATTGTGCTGAGCTATTATTGTAAACTCTTCATTCAGCTCAGCCTGCCAGGGTTCCACAAGAAATTAAGTTTAGATAACTCTTACTTAATTTAACGCTACACGCTGATATAGGTCACTTCCTCTTGGCAATGCTGCCAAGTCTTGTCAAATCTTAAAGAGAGCGGCAGACTTTAGGAAGTGAGGTGTTAGATGTGAGTAACTTCAGTGGATCTTGATGGTTCTAGAGGTGTTTTTGAAGTGTAGAAGGAAGGTAGAGGGATACCATGGCTCACGATTCATGGGGATGTGAGCAGATGAGGCACACACGATCCTCAGCTGTGTAGAAAAGTTAGAACGTGTGTGCATCTGAGGGCAGCAGCCAACCAAGACGCTGCTGGACAAGATGTTCCTCCATCGCTGCTTGGATTCAGTGCCGTACTGGAATTCCCTGAGGTGCCTGGTGTGGACTTCAGAGCATTTGATAAATTGGGAATATTTGAGCCTTTTATGATTCTTGTGCTATTAAACCTCTACTCCGTTCCGTTCCACTGTCTCTGCTACCACCTTATACATTTGCTTTATGAGAATTCCTAGATTTGTCAACTCGTTTTGAGGCCTTTCCGCTCAGGAGACCTGCACTTCTGTCCACGTACTCTGTACCTTGCAGAGTTGGACTGCGTTTTAATGACACAATAAATTCCAATTTAGTACTCTTACTACTGAAAAATTGCTATGGGCACATGGCAAAAATGCTGACTCTGTACAAAACCCTTCGCTGGTACTGCTAAGTTTTAAAAATTATTGACAGGTTAACTTTGTACCAGTCCATTTATACTGAACAGGTATTATTTGTCTTCTGTAGCCAGAATCATGTTCCTAAGAGTGTAAGCCAGACTGAATTTCAAAATTTCTGCTTTGGATAACTTGAATACTGCAATTCTATGAATTGAGGTTGAGATCCACAGACTGGAGAGAGCACTTCCAGCACTGCGTATGTCAATGCCTGCACGCAGCATTGCGAACGATGGATACATTGGAAGCTGAAATTGCTATCTCATCATCTCATGACAATAATTTGGACATAAAATCATGATATAATTTAATAAGTAACTAATTCTTGCCTGACAAGAAACAGGGGAACTTAATTTAAAATCTTTTGAAGCAGAAACACCAAAATAGCGATGGAGGGCAAACAAGGTGTTTAGGAATGGTTGGAAAAGTAGTTTGAAAAGGTCACCAGTCCATTTTGACTTAAAAGTAACTTGCCTTTTTTGAGCACAAGGAGAGGCCTGGGCTGGCACTGCTGAGGAGGGCCTTGCTGTTAACAGCAGCCTGTGGTGTAATTAGCGCATGGTGTAATTACTCTCAAGTGGGTAACGCAGTAGCGGATTGTTCAATGCCACCATTTCTCTGAAAAACTCTGCAAACTCATTCCAAGATCCCGCAATCAAGGATGTTTTCAGGCGATTGACACCCAGATGTGGAGTTGTGACTGCTGTTTAAGTAAGATCTCAGTTTACCACTGAATATTGTATAGCTGCAGCTGGCTGGGAACTGGCTCACTTTGAGTGTCCATGTGTTTTAAAATGATAGCTAGGAAAACAATTTGGACTGTTCATTTTTAGGACACTGTGAAATACTGATGCTTACGGCAGACAATTTCTAGAGGCAGTATATTTTCTTTTAGTACTAATATACTTATATTCTATAACTTGCACCTTGAAGAATTGATCCTGTTCTAGTTGCCCTTGTCACATTTTCTCCCTTGGTATAATTTAGCTATGTAGCCTAGCTGCAGTAGCAGTACTTCTTTTTCTCTTGTGTTTCAATGAAAAGTGCGAATATCCTCCAAAACGTGGCTGAGTGGGATTCCCATGCAGAAAAAAGAAAAAGCTTGGTTCCATCCATGTTGTTTGGAGGTGGCAGTAGTCTTGGCAAATAAAATAAGTCTTGGGAAACAAGGCACAGTGAGTTGTTAGGCCTCATGTTGTGCTACAGTAATGTAAGAGAGCTCTACAGGGCAGGGGAATTTCAGATATTGCTGCCTTTGGCCCCTCCTAATTGCTAAATTCCCTTATGTTCATCCAAATTCAGTACTAGTGAGAGGTTGCCAGTTTTGATAGAAATAACTAGAAACCTAAAGTGAAGGCTGAGAAGACTGTAACATGGAGTTGTAATGACTAATGAAATCGGAATGAAGGCTGAATGACATTGATGCCTGTATGATAAACACTACTGGGTCAAAATCTGAGCACTGCTGTACCCCAGGAGATTGCAGTTATATTTAGGAGAACAGACAAAAAAAAATAAGCCTGAAACTTGCCTGTCAAGTTGCATTTCTCTTACTTATGTTTACTCTTTCACTGTTGTCTCTTCGGCTTTTCCTTTTCTATGCATTCCCTTCTGAGCCTTGACAAGATAGGCAATATTGTTATGTTGATGCATTAGGGTAGCATAAGAAATTTAAAAGAGTATTATGTGAAAATGGCTGTCAGCACAACTTTTCTGGTGGTGTTCTAGACTTCTAGTTAAAATTTTAGGCACTGGGACCTCCTTTCTAGCTCTTACCTCACAACTTAATTTACCAGTCTACCCTCTGGGCCACAGTACCAGTATTCTGTAGCTGTTCCTTTTCACATTTCCTGTTACTTCTCTTTCACACTTTGACTCTTTCATGACAGAAAAATCATCAGCGTTCTTTGGCCCCCGTGGGGTTGTTCCGGGTTGTCTTGCACATGTCTCTCTTTGGTGACGTGTGTCAGTCTTTTGGTTGTGGCGATCCCTATTGTTTCGGTAATCTGGTTCTAAATAAAGTACTTGAAAATAAGAAGCCAAATGCTGGTGCAACAGAGGATACAATACAGGGCTGCTGAGTGAAGAAGTGGATTTGACAAAAGGTACTTCTTCATGCCACTGCCTGCTCATGTGCCCAGCTTAGTTTGAGAAGACATCTATTCACAGTGGCATTCACACACATTTCAGTGCTTCACTGAGTCAGAGCTGCAGTGATCTGTTTTTTAAATGGTCTTAAATTATATAAATTACGCATGGCTTTGGAGCATAAGTCACCCTTTTGAGACATTAGCTTTGTAAAATAAATAAGACTAAACCCCAGAGGGAAGAAAACCCACATTCCTTTTTAGGCCTCATTCACATTTTAGGCCCAGGATTCTACTGCAGCCAGGCCTTCCTCTTCCAATAAAAAACTCTGTGGTGAGTTCAAGTCTATGTGTGTATAGATACATATTTTTATTATTAGTTTTTAGTTTTTCTCTAATATGATCTGGGTAATTTGGAGAACTTGAAATCCACACTCCTCACCTCATCTGAAAAGTTTTATGGATGTTACTTAGTTGGGGTGGAATGGCAGAGGCCTGCAGGCCAAAAGGCCTGAACACATCTCTTTGGCCTCTTGTAGACAAAAGAAATGTACTTTCACATCAGACTTTTTCTCTAGGATGGAAGTGGGTTTGAAATCAAAATGACATTCTTGGAGTTTTTTTTTCCTTGAAACAGGCCCTAGAGGGAATCTTTGCTTGTCTGAGTAATGAACCGTGAGTCGGACTGGAGTCTTAAGCACAAGCCTAAGTGTCTCACTGAAGAGGTTTGGGATTAATCACATGCTTACAATTGAACAGGTGTTCACTTGGTTTGCTGTGCTGCCAGTCAAGGACTATCCCATTCCAATATTTGCTTTTTATGCTAAAAAATAACTACAGAACAGTTCTACATCTCTGACTCTGACTTTTCCTTGTTACCCAAAATGAATACTTTGACATCCTTATCATTGTAATAAATCGCATTCTCATATAATGCAGGCTTTTATTAGAAAACTGTAGTCATATGTCTTTTCTTACTCAAGGCTGACGACTCTGCAAGTATAGACAAGATGAATTTGCGTCACTTTCTCTGGGATTCTGTGCATTCCTTATTTCTCACAGCTGCTTCACTTTTAGGATGGACATTCACACAGATTCAAACAGAACGTGAGGAGTTGGAAGGGCCCTGGA
>NW_010209251.1:0-40973 GCF_000695765.1 Mesitornis unicolor
CAGTTATGCACTGGGCCTAAACCATGACAGGAAACTAGAAGAGATGCAACGAGGACTGCACTGTTAAGATCTGCCACGATCTACATTGCTATGGTGGAGAATATGTTGGCTCTGTCTCTTAAACGACTGTCAGCAGCATTCAAGCCACATGACAAACTTCCTAACTCGAACATCCCTGAGCACAGGAGTACACGTTAACGCTAAGAAAAAGGCACAAGGGGTGCAGGATCGCTCCAAACACACAACTTTGTGGTGAAAACATGAGTCTGAAGACTTCTGCTTGAAGCCCAAGAAGAAAAGCCGTGGCAGTGGTGGCAGCAAGATCTGTCCACATCACTTTAGTGAAGCAGGAGAATTCCCCATTTTGTAGTTGGGGAACCAAGGTAAACAAGATTTTAGCAAGGAGTCAGCAAGAGAAGCAATGGATCGAGTCTAGGTGTCTTGAAACACAACCCTGTAGCTCAGCCATGCACCTCCTGATCACACCTGCTCTACCTGCAAAATTCTGCTAGTCTCATTTTGAACAAAAACTAAGAAAAAAATTATTATTGATTAAATGAAACAGCTATGATTGTAACATGCATATCAAACAGTAAAGTTGAGTTTTGCTGTTTTCTGCCTTGTCTTCCTGTTAACGCAGAAGGAAACTGCAGCCATTTTTAGGTTCACAAATCAGAACTGACATGGGAGATGCTCCTCCTCCTGCCAGTGAGTGTCTTTTCTTTAGCACTAAAACAGGCACAAGGCTGCAAATTTATCTCAAAAACACACGAGCGACATTTCAGCTGAACCAGTCGTAAGGTTTTGGAATGAACACTTCTACTTTTTCAGATGGGTTGCTAAAAGAGACCACTTCAGGCACTTTGCAGACTCTGGAAGACATTGACCTTTCTTTCCTTGGACTCAGTTCACATTTTTCACTTCATGGTCATGTGGGATTATTATCTGTAATTAAAAGTAAAAGTGTAGATTAAGGAAAAAAATTAGCACAAGAACTCAATTATATGGCAAATTCTGTGGCTGATGAACTACAGAATATATTCAGTCCTTATTAAACGCTATTTCTGAAATGAATGTTAATTAAAGAAGGCTGAAGATGCAGGCTGGCTGGCTGAAGACAAACAGAACAATCTCAGACCGTTGCAATGACAATGTTTCCCCCAGTGGAGACACAACGGATGGCTAGTCTTACTCAGATTGCATCTCTTGAGAGGATGATTTATAATGTACAAGACAGGAGAAATTTATTTGCTAACATATGGAAAACATTCATGGGCTCTACTAAAGATCTGGAATTAAAGAAACACAACTACATATTGTTAAAACTTCTAAATGGATATTCATTTTAGAAATAAGCATTTTTCCCTCAAAGTCAGTGACATCTATTTCTATATACTTTTGCTTTCTGCACTGTCAGGTATGAATTTCAGAACACGGTTTGTACCGATTTGTCTAGTTGCTGTAGGTCTAATCCACAGGAAAATTATTATATGGCAAAGTCCTGTTTTTAAAGATATAACCCATGCTTCACAGTGATGGACAGGAAGCATATGCCACAGGGACAGGGCAAGGCACTGCTGCCCAAGTTATCGTCTTGGCACTGCAAGTTAGTGATGGGAGGTGATAAGGCTACTGACACCAGTGATGCTTCCCAAGCAAATGCTCACACAGCCACAGCTGCAGCTAATTCATCTTCTTAAAAACAACAACAAAAAAAATCCCACTTTCTGGTACAAGAAAATGATTCTCCACTAAGCCACACAAAATCATAGCCTGAGGGAGAGGTCTACCTCTGGGGCAGACCTTCTCCTCCCCATGAAAATAACTTGCTGGATGCCTGGAAGGGTTGCACGCTGGCTGACAAATAAACAAAACGGATGATGTACAAGTTGCATGCACAAAAATATGCACAAAGGCATCATCCTACAAAGCGGTATTAAAGCTAACAGGATCCAGGACAGTATAAAAGCCCTGTGTCAATCAATATCTAACAGCTGTATCAGGGTCAGTGCTTGCATGTAATGAAGGTGGTTGTTTTAAAGCTGGTACCGTTACATTGGTGTAAGCATCAGTGCCGATGTGCAAGGTAAAGTCGGGGAGGCCAACTGTAAAGCAGCGTAAGAAACGTGAAGTTTTGGACCGCTGTGGCTGAACAGAATGAAACATCGTCAAGGAGGGGCAGGGCCAAATATCTGAGGCAGCAGTGACGGCTGGGATTTTCAGAGATGGGTAAATGACTGATTAAATGACTCAATCATGCAGATGCTTCTGAAAATTCTGCTGCACGCAGTTTAGTTTATTCATGCATGTGTGGGAGAGGGGGAGGACTATGCAGATTTTAATAACTACCTTAGGAAATAAAAAAGAACAAATGTACATTCTCTTTAAAACAGGGGAAAAAAAAATACCAAACCTGAAAAATCCACTGCTGTGGCTAGGGAGGAGTCTACAGGAAAGTCATAAAGAAGTTTTGTGTGCAAGGATGACCAAATAGACTATGATACACAAGTCAAAAAAGAAGTGCAAAGAAAGAATTAAACAGAACGGTAAAAATAAAACATACTATAGCCCTATCAATTTCTTCCAGTCTAAAATCCCTCTGCACCTCAGTCTGTTATTACTGGCTTATGCAGACTTCATACTCCACCATCACTACCAAGATTCCCAGATAAATGAAGTTGAGAACTTCAAAGAGCTTCAGGAGTGCAGTGAAAGAAGAGACTTCATCCAGAGAAAGAAAATAAGAAATAATGGGGCAAAAAGATGCTCCTAAAGCCTTATTTTCGGAGTACATCACCACACCCACTCCAGCTTGACTAATGGCACCATGCGAGGTATGACTGCTGGTGCAGTCCCCCTCACTGCTCTAGAGATGACACAACATGCAGAGAGAGCTGCCAGACAGGGCACAGCCTGAAGTGTGAATGTTTTCCCCTGGATCACAACAAGGTGCTGACTGCAGCTGAGGTTTCTCTCCTTGCTCATGCTATCAAGTAGCTTGTTCCTCCTTCTCTGCTGAGCATCTTACTCATAAACATCTCCACAGCAGGGGTTATCTGTCAACCTCCCCATGGTCAAGTAGGGGGGAAAATCTCTCATAGTTTTGGCTCTTCACTTTGAAAGCAGGACTTTGATTTTGATGCAGCTGAAGCACCATTCATCCAACTTTCCCCATGTAAAGCAACACCTACCTAAAGGCAACAATCCCTTCCTCCCAGTAAAAAAGCACCTGATGAGTTTAAAAACTGACACTCAACCACACGATTGATCTCGTGGAGACATTCAGGAGCACTCCCAGATGCCTAAACATCAGCCAGTTGGTTTTTAGCAAAAATATCCTTTCCTATTTCCACAGGCTACTTTTCACTGCTTTAACACTGAGTATATCCACATCTGACCCAGCAAGAGCTGGCACACACCCACTCAAGGCACATTTCAATGGCCATCCCCTTTCTGGTGAGCACGGAAGAACCACAAGTCCAGTACAACATCCAGCCCCAGCAGAGCACTGCTCGCCCGATGAATCTGGGGACAAAACAGCACAAATCACTAAACTGCTCTGGCTCCAGCAGGGCCTTCCGCCAGCCTGTCCCATCACAGAACCTATAAATCACTTCTGGCAGGTAGTTGGGAAGCAGCTGCTAATGATAGTTTTGCTGTGGAGTGCAGGAAGTCACCTTTCAACCCTGCCTGCTGTTGTTTGTCTCCTGGATCTGTAACAAAAGGACAGATGCAGACAACATGTCAGCCGATCTGGTCAAAACACAGCAGGGAACCTGCCCTGGGTCCCATATCAGTGAAACATCACCCTCAATGACACTTTTCAGCTTCAGGTGCTTCCCAGTGCCCATTTTCAAACATCTTGATCCCTATCCTCAGTTTTCCCCTGTTCATGCTACAGATGCAGGGAAGCATCCCAAAGATGACCTTAATTGAGTTTGCTGCTGCTGAGCTGAGGATGTCTCACCTTCTAACCCCCTGTCATCCAGTCTCCAGCTGCACCAGGGAACAAGGAGGGGATTTATAATACAACCAGTGTACATGCATGTGTGCATAGGGAGTTGCTATCGGAGCTGAGCAAGTAAATTTAGTAAGACAAAGTATTTGCTCCGAGTGCCTTGTTTCAGCCCGTGGATTATCTGTGATGGGATTACAATTTCATCTGACTTTTTTAGACATTACCACAAACTAAATCCAAGCAACTCACTCCTTTTTAAATCACCGCTGGTTAGGTAGATAGCATGCTACTGTGCCTTCCTCCAGCTGAAAAACACTTGTTTGAACTTTCTACATTTTATGCACAGGTGAAACACCTTTAAAGATGGCTTTTGTTAGCAACTGTAATTCAAAATCTTATTTCCTTAAATATGTACCTAAGCAGCAGCCACCTACTTGAGTTTGTGGGAAGTTCTCAAGGACAGAGAGGTTTTGAGAAGTGTGTACATCACTCAGACTAAGCCCCAGGAAATTTGAGGGTGATTATTCCCTCACTTCTAGCCTTGACAACATCTGCTCTGCCACACTTTTCACGTGGCAACAGGAGGCCAACAGAAAACCAACGATCTACCTTCCGTAGAGGATCTACTTCCATCAAAAAAATCGCTGGTCAAACACGATGACAGCTGGAAGCCAAACCAGAGGTATAAAAACTTCTTCCAACTTGACCATGTAAACTGGAGCATAAAGGAGAATGACTTCGGGTGACATGTACTTACTGTGAAAACATCGTCATCGCCAACCTCAGCCTCGTTGTGAAGTGTTGATGAGGAAGTCGTAGACCCTAGGAAAAAAAACCCAACACCTTTTTAAATACAACATTTCTATGCAACTTCTTGGCCTGCATCAGGAATAGTGTGGTCAGCAGGAGCAGGGAACTGCACTGGGCACTGGTGAAGCCACACCTCAAATACTGTGTTCCATTTTGGGTACCTCACTACAAGAAGGACATTGAGATGCTGGAGCGTGTCCAGAGAAAGGCAACAAAGCTGGTGAAGAGTTTAGAGCACAAGTCTTGTGAGGAGCGGCTGAGGGAGCTGGGGTAGTTTAGTTTCGAGGAAAGGAGGGGAGACTTTATCACCCTCTACAACTACCTGAAAGGAGGTTGTAGCGAGGTGGCTATTGGTCTCTTCTCCTAAGTACCAAAGGTTAGGACAAGAAGAAACGGCCTCAAATTGCACCAGGGGAGGGTTAGATTTGGTATTGGGAAACGCGTCTTTAGAGTGGTCAAGCATTGGAACAGGCTGCACAGGGAGGTGGTGGAGTCCACATCCCTGGAGGTGTTCAAAAGACACGCAGATGTGGCACTTTGGGACATGGCTTAGTAGGCATGGTGGACTTGATGATCTTAGAGGTCTTTTCCAACCTTAATGATTCTATGACTCTATAAATTATGGAAGAACCAATCATCTACTGGTAGCTAGGTTGGAAAGGTAAAAATCTGAAATTGTTTCTTGACACGCAACTGTATGGCTGCCAAAGCTAATTAACTATGCTAAAAATAGCAGTTACCATTTCCAATTACAGAAGACTCTCATTTCTGAAGAATGGTAAAGCTACATACTAATCAGTGCTCGAGACTAGATCCTCAGCTGTCAAGAAATGTATGAGTTATTCACATATTCCCTAAATCTGGGGGGGAAATGACTTTTTATTTTAAAAAATAAACCTCACTTTGACAATGAAGAGTCAGGTTGGGTTTTTTTCTTGTTGTTGTTTCTATGTTGTTACATATTGTAAAGATCTTCTCTATTATCAGCTATTTATCAGAGAAATTGCCCCACGTAAGCAAAGCATCTGAAAGGATCTGAAATGTGTAAAACCATAGACAAGAGCAAAATACTGGGGTGCAGTTCTCATTAATTACATGTTAATTATCCAGAAAAGTGGGAAATAATATTAAAAAAAAACCTTCCTCCAACCTCTTTGCCCACCCTGCAGGTGTCCCCGTACCTTTGGAGCCACCTGAGCCTGGTCAGCATCCACATCGCAGAAGGGCAGCAGGAAGGGTAGCACACACCATTGCTGGACTTGGCAGCAAATTTGTGCTGTGGCTAAAAGGGGGTAATCCCTCTCCCTGTCTCTGGCCAAAGGTCCTGGATCCTTCCCAGCTGGCTTCAGCCCCCAAGAGGCTGCCAAGGAGGGTGGGTGCAACAAGATGCTTTGACAGGGGAAAAAACCCCCAAGTCAAAGGCATTTTTTTTAATGTATGCCCACTGCTATATTGAATTAGGGCCACATCACATCCCTAACTAAAAGAGTTAAAACGTTTGTACCACCTTCATTCTGGAAATTTTTTAAAATAACGTGCTTTATATAATGCTATCCGCACCAGCCTTGGCTGCTCTCAGTTGCATCATCATGAAGATGTGCAGAGCTAAGTGTGAAAGCCCACTTAAAACACTACGTAATGTGAAAACATTTGTGGCATTTGCTACATTAGCTTCAAAAGTAAAAAATCTGGACACTCTACAGAGGTGCCTGCCTGTACTTATCCACTAAACTTTATACTTCTGATGCTACAGGGAAGCAACTATTGGTTATATACTACTAATAAAGCAGCTATTTAATGAAGTTTCGAATGCACATGGTTTGTTGTGCTTAATATTACCTGCTAAATTTGATCAATTGAGTGAACAAACGAAAAATGAACAATAAATGAAACCCACTGCCCGATGCTGTGTGTGCACAAGCCAGTTATTGTTTTTCATTCAGAACGCCTTATTTGGAAGTTAAGGAGGAACACATTCATGAGGATCAGTCTGTGCTGTTAATGGGATAAATACAGATTTGCTGATTTTGAAGTATCTGAGGTACAGCAGAACTTCATTTTAAATACTTCCACTGTAAAATGGATGAAAAAGAGCAGAAAAGGAGTTGCCACATACTGGCATCTCCAACGTACTACTCAATACAGCTGAGTTATCACCTCCTTGAAACTTTGCACAATTCCATGCCACTTACAAAAAACATCACTTTTACGACTCAAAATGCCTCCCAGTTTTAGCAAGCAAGAAGAAAGTAGAAGGCCTAGCTGTAGCTTCTTCATGTTAATGGTACAGGAAAAAGCAGATTAATAACTAGTTGAGAAGATTCTTTCTCTAACTGATGAGACATTTACCAGGACTGAGCCCGGGGGGATTAATTCTCTCCCAGTATCCATTTCCATGTTAAAACAAGGACAGGGCATCTGGAAAGTTAGGCTCTCTTATGGAGCTAATGTCCTTCAAAAAGAATATGCAACTCTCTATTTCAGTTAGTATCTTCACAAAATAATAACCTCTGTATGTAAAAAAGATCTCAGTCACATCGGGCAAGAAGGAGAAAGGCTATGGACCACTAAGGACCTACCAGAAGTGGCATGGTTTAAAAAAAAAAAATCAAGCAAAAAACTCATTGAATCAAATTTCATAAATAAAGTACTACTGAATTATAGCTGTATTATGATTGCCTGACTGCAATGAAATGTGAAAAGGAAAAATTTGTGACAACTTCAAAGCACAGGCAATTCAAATGCATTTTTTACAGAATTCAAACCAAACCAAAACCAAAACCAACAAACAACAGCAACAAACCCCAAGAAAGTCTTCAAGAACTACCATTCAGCTAAGAAGACGCACATAAAACTAATTGCTACAAAGAAGTCTGAAACAAAACCAAGTTTTATCCAACTCCAGGCAGGAATTCATACTAAGATTTAACAGAGACTCAGTAAAATGAGATTTGGCTGCATATAAAGAAGAGCCTGGGCTGTTTGAGTTGCCATCGCTAGCGTGAAGCCCAAACCTATCAAAAAAAGCAGTAGTAACAGACTTGATCATAATTAAAGTGGAAAAGTCTGGACAGACAAGGCCAGATAGGATTGGAAAATACTTGGACTGAAATCTCTTCTCTCCTTAACGGATGAGAAAACTCTGTTCTTAAAAGTAAGCTGGGGCTTGCTCAGGGCACAATAAGCACCCAGCTATGCTTGGACACGTGCACAGGAGATGTTCAAGCCCAAGAACTGATTTTAAACCCATCCCTCTACCCAGCTCCGAGACTCAAACCCCCTTCCCCACTCTTTCAAGGCTCGAAATGGCCACTGCTGCAGTACCTTCAATGAGGTCCTCGATGGCTTTCCTTACTCCTCTGTCGAAGGCTCGAGCATCGGCAGGGCTTTGAAAAGTGAGCCCGAACTTTCTGTTGTCGACTTTCCAGTGGTGGAAGGTGGGGTTTGCCTTCGTGTACACCAGGTCCTTCTTCACAAAGCACTCCAGAACCACCTGGCAGGGCATGAGCCCCAAAAGAGGAGCAAAGTCACTTTTCAAACCCCAAGGACACAGCCAGCAACATCTCAGTTGGACCCAAAAGCAAGCCAAGTTATGCTTCGTGCAGGGGAACATCCTTCCCTACCAACTGATGACTAATAAACACCAGACATTGTAATTGTACTCATAACCATCACACATTTCTCTTGTGCTTGTGCTTTGAGTAGGTGCTTGGTCCCTACCCCAGAAGCCTATTTCAGACCCAGATCCAGCATGGTACAGGTTACAGCTAGTAGAGACTGAGGTGGAAGGAGAACCTCTTCCCTCAGTTTTGCTCAACAGAAATTTTACTTGCCAGCAGATCCAGGAGGTGCTGTAACACTCCCCTCATGCTTTTTTCCTCCCTCACACCCAGCCGGGCACTCATCTCATGCTTTGCTGTGCCAAAAAACATCTCTAGGGTGATGCTCAGGGAAAACAGGAATGGGTTGTAAGTCTTACCCCATCTCCCAAAACCATAAGCATTGCTTCCAAACAGTGTCAAAAAAAGCATCTTAAGCAAAATAGTATTGCAAAAGACAAACTACTTGAATCAGCTTTAAAACACCAGTCTTTATGAAAGCAAGATAATTTCCGACTCAAATACTGCATTTTTTTTTTCCCAAACAATGAGTTCGCAGAGCCTGTGCAGGAAGTGTATTTTTAAACTAGCTGATCTCTTCACAGGAGTGAATTTCAGAACAATCAAATATATAGAAACAAACCAATAAATTGTAATGTCTGAAACGGACCCTGGAAATAAGCTTTAATTTGATTTGTGTGGGGCAAGAAGAGAGCTCCTTTTTAGATAAACAGCTACCAGGAGAAACTGAGTGCATCAATTCATAAGAGACAACTTGTCTTCTTATTCTCACTCTGCTCGTTCAAACCTTGAACGGCACGCAGCATAAATAATTCATGGCCATTTTAAAGGCTTGCACTGCATTACTCAGTGCAATGTGACTTGCTTCATGGGTTCTTTACACTTCAATTCACTTCTCATGTACCCCTGTTAGGTCTTAGAAAAAAACCCTTTTTCAGTCATCAAAGGATGAATGTCGAAAATTTATCTCTTCCTTCCAGGTGGTGGCATGACAACCTATATGGCAAAAGATAGTAATTCTAGACAAGGATGGGTTTGTTTTGTCCAATCTGGTACTATTTGCACATGCCTGTTCTTTGTGTTTTAAAAAAACTTGCACAAGAATACAATAGCGACAGATTTGGGATAATACCCATTATAAGACCAGACAAAAGTTGAATTAGGTTCTATTACCAGTTTGTCTTTCTGCCTTTCACCATGGATTAGAAATCCACTTCTTCCATTGCCCTCCGGGTATGTGACCTTGCAGACGCCAACTCTACTGAGACCACCTCCTTCTTGTGGCAACCATCCCCCACTGGAGTCATCTCGGGTCATAACCACAGCTTTGACTCGCACAATATAGCTGTCACTGCAATGGTAACAAAACAAAAACAAAACCTTTTGTGAGCGCTACACAGTCTCATCAGAGCGTTTTTCTTGAGGGTGGCATTTAGACAGCATTGGTCTGGTTGCCACAAGCAGTTTCTGTTCAGGATGGAAGTTCACCTCCATGGCAAATGGTCTTGACCACTCAAGCCACCATAGAAAAGACCCATCAAACAGCAAGGAATCAACACATTGGGTTTCCAGATGTCAACATACAGATCAGACAACCCATGGTCCCAGACACCCTTTCCTTCGTGCAGTTGGAGACAGAGACCAAGAACGGGCTAAGCCATGCAGCACCCCAGTGCCACCACCCACAGGGAATGTATTGGGGCATAAGGTCTCCAAAGTGTTGGAAGAAGATGGGCAGCTCAATCCATAAACAAAGTGCTTTAAGTTTTCTGTGATCAAATTAGAGAAGTGGGCTTTGGAAGATGACACTCAAATCCCTCTGCAACTGGGACAGCCTTATGGGGAAAAAACCCACAAGTGCGGCTCCAGCTGGTACCTCAAATGAAAGGAGATGGGAATCATCTCAGCTCAGGTCATCAGGACTACACCATGTCCCTAAAATATATCCATCAGCATTTCAAAAGGCTTTCAAAGGCAGCACATCATAATCTCACGAGAAGGTATTTGGGAAGCACCTTAAGAGATATGGGGATATTCCACGTGTCCATTGCAAGGAGTCAAAAAAGCCCTCACAGTGGGAGGCTCTGCTTCCCCAGGTCTCCTCCCATACCCTTTACAAAAAGCAGCTGCTCCACCATCTGCTGGGGATATCACCAGAGATGGGGTCATATGGGAGCAGAAATGCCACTACAGAACGTAAGCAAAAGCCACGCACCTTGCATAGGACACACAACAGACTCCAAAGTAAAACAGGCTATCCTCCATCCCAGAGCTGCTGGGAAATACCAAAATTAGCTGTTCTGTCCTCACACTGCTGCTGAGTCCCAGCTCAGTGTAACCTGTCACATGTTGGACATGGATTAACCCAGTGACTTCTCAGAAACAGTGCTGATGGCTGTGATGTCCTTACAGGGAGGTAACCACAGCATGGTTAGACGTCAACCATGCACAACCACAGCACTGTTGGCTGCAGAGCTGCCGAGACACATACCACTGCCTACAAAGGTGCCACAGGGCACTCGAACCTGGGCAAAACTGGGAACATCAATATGGTAAAAAAAAAAAAAAAAGACATGCAAAGAGAATTGACTAGGAATTGTCCATCTCCAGGCCAACAAGTGAGCTCACAAGGAGGAGAAATCTCAGCCTGTACAAGGCTCCAAGAAGAGACCTTTCAAAACAACAAGTATCATCCTTTAGGGAAAGAAATTCCTCCTTGAGGAAATCTCTGTATCCAGCATCCTGTATAACATGACAAGAGAACAGGCCCTTTCTATCCCAAGTTACAAGCAGCCATAGCTTTCTTCATTCTGCACCAGATAAAACTGCCTCTTGTTTTCAAACATTATTTCTGCATCACTTTTGTAATCTAAGCACTAATATCTGAAGTTTGAGGTCTCCTTTCTCTAATATGACTAGTTTTTACCTAATTAAGCAGCCTCATAGATCCTACCTGACGGCAGTTTTCAGGACAGACCAAGGGAGGCAGAAAGCACCTTCTGGGCAGAGATGCCATCTAATCCCTTCTGCAGCTGGACACATGCTGTGATTTTCCCCTCACCAGCTTTATTTTATACATACAACAACTTTCTCACCAGACCTACAGGATGAAGGCAGTACACAGACGCTTAAGGTTCATTGCCTGCATTCTGAGAACTTTGCACTGGCTGATAAAAAGCTTTCCAGCATACTCAGATACATGGTCTGTACCATAGCTTACACACACAAGGCATTCACAGAACTAAGAAACAACATTTTTAAGAATACTTTTGCTCTTAAGTCCTGGTACAGGAAACAGGGCAAGTGCATCTATAAACAAGTCCAGTTACCTTTTTCTTTTCTAATGAAAAGCTATCTCTGGATTTTACCAGTGGCAACTTTAATCTCCTGACTTCTCGATTCTCAGAATTTACCAAAATACTTCAGCTAATTTCCTACTGTGCAAAAACTGTGCTGCTTCCACCCATGACAATTTTTTATTTCTTCTCTGTATTTTCCCATATGGACTACAAGGATCAGCAATTAATACATAAAGAAAAAAGAAAGCCAATTGTATGTTTCTTTATAGCTCTCCTGTTCCCCAAGGATTATTTCTGACGTTATCTTTAACTCTTCTCACTTCTGGGGAACTCCCATTAAATGTCAAGCTCTCTTCTGGAGTTGAAGCTGCTCAACATAACCTTCCTTCCCATCCTCCCACCAAAGTCACCCACACAAACTGCTGCTTCTCCTTCCATGCTTCAAAATTGCCACTGGCAATATAGCTTCCTGTGGGATTTGCCATTCACTTTTAGGGCAGCAGCTGGAACCTCCGGCTGTCCCAAAAGTAACGTCTTCAGTTACCTTGCTGCAGGAATTGTCCACTTAAAGAAAAATTAAGTAAACAGCAGCTACTCAGTACTTTGTAATTTCTACAAATTATTTGCATGCTTCCATCACCTCTCTGTGATTTCTCTGGGCTTGTCATTATGTCTGAATACTAGTGGATGCCTACACTAAATTTAGGTCCCTCGACAACTATAACTGCCCTTATAATCACAATCTGGCAGGACACAGAGCCATACAGATTTTAATTTCATATCGTGACCAATGGCTCTTATAACCTCTGCCACCAAGGCAGATTTCATTCACATGCCCAGCAGCTGTGCAACCAGACACGATGCCTATTAGGGGAAAAGATGGGCACTTCATTAACTCAAACTGCTGGTTCTGCTTTTGAGTGGCATTTTTTGGATGTCAGCATCCTCACCCAGGGATTCCTCATGAGCCAGTTCAGGCTCTTCAAGATTGGTGACAAGATGGGCAGGATTTGGCTTGGCAATTAGCATCTGTCTACATCCAAGATGCTACTGTGATGCCCGAGGGCTGGAGACAGGAGGGCAAGGGAATGGGGAAACAAGCTAAATAGCAGTTCTTTGACCCAAACAGCAATCTGGTAATTTCCTTTAATGGAAAGTGGATAGATTGGTGGTGGAGAAAAATTTGCTGGCTTTTCAAGAATATTTGGTAGAGGACAAATTTAACGGAACCCGAGTGCAAAGTGAAAGATGTTAAAATTTTACTCCTTTCCTCATTACTCGCTGTATTTGTCTGTCACCCCAAATATCCAGGAGAACATTGTGTAAACTTCATTTCTCCCAGACTGAAGAGTAACCTCCTTAAATATATCAAGTCAGCAACCCATCCCCCTACCACAACAAGATCTCTGCTCCCCTATTAGAAAAGGGCCTTGTCCAGCAGAAGGGTTCACCTTTGGCAAGGTATGCAGAGCTTTGGCTCTGATAACGTAATCCTTTGGCACACTTTCCTGCACAATCAAAAGTAACCAGTGACATCCCCCTCCCCGCTCCCACAAGACTCCAGCCACAGACACACGTTTCCCAACACGCAACCTACACCAAGGCACTTAGGAAAAAACACAAATTAAAGAAAGAAAGAAAGAAGGTGTTTAAGGCTTCTTAGGGCTTGACCTTGTGGTTCAGTCACTGCATTAAGACTCAGAAGCTGCATGTCCCGTTTTCAAGTCTATGCATCGCTTCCTTCAGCTTTCCATGTCAAAATCTTGCCTGCTGTTTCCATCCACAAGCCTAGAATAGGCAATGCTTCTTTCCTTCATGCCAGTGTTGATAAATACTTGGGAGGTACTCAAATATTTCAGGTCCATAAAAGGACCTTGCTTCCTTAGCGTAAAAGCTGTTTATTTTCTTTGCTATTTAATTTTACGTGACCGCACTGAGGTTCTGGCTGGCTGCAAGTACTCAAAATCCTCTGGAGTGAAGGAGCAATCTGCAAATCCCATGTGCATACCACTGCTGAAACCCTGGTGCACAGAAGTATCAAAACAACCACGTTCAAGTCATCCACCCGCATTTTCATTGTGGCAACTCTGCCATTTGGCTATTCCAGGATAAATGGTTAATGAGGTATATGAAAATATTTGGTCTGTTACCATTACAGAGATACCAATTGCCACTGAGATTAGAGAACACAAGCCCTGCATATAGTTAAAAATGAAACAGCCAAAAAAAACCTGCAGGAGCGTTAGTTCCCCTCATTTTATAGGCTTCTTAAACTTTTAAGACCGCTCTAATTGTTTGGTTTATGGCCTATGTGCTACGTGTGTCATGCAAACTATTCTTAATTATGCTCTTAAATTGAATACTTTGCTATTGTAACCCTACAGATTTGTCTTCAACAGCCTTAGAAGTTTGGAAAGAAAGTATCTGCAGGGATTACCCAGCTGCATGGCAGCCAGCCAGCATGTTCCAGGGCTGCTTCAGGTTGTTCACTCACCCCACCCAGAGCAAAGAACCACAACGAACTTGAGGAGTAAAGGTAGTGCAGAAAACCACTTGCTGCTTTTAGTGGAAGGAAAACAGCTTTAAAAATTATAGCTATATATATATAGCTTTATATATATATATATATAAAAGAGCGTGTGTATAATTGCTACTCCAAAGGATATTGAGAACTTTCCTAAACAAGAAGTTAGTGAATTATTCCCTTTGCGATATTTAACTTTTAGAAAGCATTTGTGTCTAAAAGACAGACAATGTTTAAAGTGGATAAAAAAGTGCTTTGCTCCAGCATGCATGAACCGCATTGTAAAATGCAGCTGACACCACCCAGTGCTCCCCAACATGAGCCACATCACTTACAGTAACCACACCGCAGTGAAACCAACGATGTACAAAGCCCTGAGCCTTGTTGTATGGCCTGACATGGGCTTGTGGCTACAATCCCACATCCAGGACTAAATGGCAAATAATTCCTTTGTTAGTTAAGGTTTTAATTTTGCCAGAGTCTGTGCAAAAGGAGGGTAGAAGCATGTAGCTCCCTTCCACTGGCTGCTCTTCTTTTTCACTTTGCTTCAAATGCAGCGACTACCAATACTATCTGAGATGTCTAAAAAATCCCAAGAAAGAAAGTAGTCCATCCCACCACATCTACTACTTTCCTTTGATTCACATTTAGCATTGAAACCACTTCCCAGGTACCTTCTGTAATTTTTCTCCTTTAGCCAGGCTAGTTGACCAAAAGATAAACTTACAAACTTCCATGCTAATACAGCCATATGGCACTTCAGTATTTTCCTCTCTCCTCAACTTTCCAGCTTACAAGGCCAGAAGAGATTCAGGTCTCAGACAGAAAGGTAATTACACATAATGGGTTTAAAAATTACGGACTGCTGTCTTTCATGCACTGACATTCCCAGATCCCAGATTTCAGGGAAGAGCCAAAAGGACAGCAGGAGGCTGGGAATGCAATAGCGGCAGAGGTCAGGCTGTTCAGCAACTGAACTGCAGACACCGGGTGCTTGAACACAATTTAAACTATATGGATCCATGCAAATTCAACTTTGCGATTACTGGAGCATAACCCGGCTTTGGCTGAGCTGGATGGATTTCATGGTGCTCTCACTTTGCTTTCTGTCCCTGCTCAACAGCTGCTCAACAGCAGCTCAAGCCATCCCATTCTGCCCAGCTGATTACTGGAAATCATATTGCAAGGATGCTCTCTGGAGTTCATTCTGCAGCCAGAAAGCAGAGGCATTTTGATGGAAGTGAGGGAAACCTGCTGTTTTTGGAGTCCTACTTTCTTGATCCGATGCTTGATTCATGAACCCTCTAGCAAGGGTGAAGTATCTACAGATTATAATCAGCATTTTCTTCTTCAAAACCCTAACTTACCACTTTGTTAGAAGGAAAACTTCCGAGTGCACAAAGCCACAGCAAAATGAAGTTAGTATTTAGATACCATTTAGATTCTCAGCAGGTTTAAAGCTTTTTCATTAAATATCAGCATGAAAAAAAGCCATCTGCACTCCTCTGGTCAGATCCAACATTAAAATGGAGCCTGTAGAAAACCACCGAAAACCTCTCTCTAGTGTAACAAATTTCCAACCTGTACTTTTCAGTCTTTCAAATCCAATACTGCCAGAATAAAAAGACATCTGGGAAATTTTGGGTTCCACCTGGTCAGAGTAAACACAAGACAGTTCAATCTCCACATGCATTACTCCGCGATGCTGGTCAAGTTCTGCAATATGCCTGTCCTGGAGCACTTCACCTTAAACCAATTATTAACCTTATGAGCTCAATTTCAGGATGTTTCCCTCTGTCTCAACAAAATGAGACTTTGTTGGCATTCAGCATTTCCTCCCAGCTTCCTAAAAGGAGTTTTCTCTTCCAGCTCCCCCAATTCATGCCTGTCTGGTGAACCAAGTTTTCAGCTGAACCGTGTTCAGCTTGTACGCTGTTTCACTACCCATCCCCCCCAAAAAAAACCAACAACCCAGGAAACCCAATCAATATTGTATCCACAGCAGCGCAGAAGGTAGAAGAGGGAATTCCTGTGCCAAAGAAAGTGCTTGTGCAGGATTTGGAAATCACCACCAGTGAGTTATAAGACATACACAGTCCTACCTGCACATCCCATAAAGCACCTCTGAGGTGCTTTTGTTTTGCACAAAGGTTATTCAGTGTTGGGGTTTTCCTGCTGGCTGAATGCTACCCAAAATCTTGTGTGCAGCCAAAAAAACTCAACCCAGCAGGGTGATCACTCCAGTGGACTGTGAGGGTCCTGAATGCAGCAGGGATGCTCACAGGCTCCATCAAGCACCTTTAACCTCAGAAGCTTGTCATCCTACAAGACACACGGCCTAACACAAGTAGCACTGCTCCAGGAGGCTGGAGCAAACCCAAAGTACCACCTTTTGATTTATTTGTCATTCCTTGATGCCTTTCTGGATCTAGAGCAGCCTCAAAGGCAGAAGAAAGAGAGGCCAGGCCAGGTCCTTCATGACCAGTGTCCAAAAAGCCTGAGTTTGCTTCCAGCACTGCAGCCTATCCAAAAATCCTCCATAGGAAAGATTAAGAGCAGTTTCATTTGTTTTTTTTCACAAGAAAAAGGACTTCTTAAAAACCCAAGACACCTGCAACAATCCAGCTGCCCACTTCCACATCTCCCCTAAACACAGAGACAACTACGAACAAAGGAACCCTTTTACCAAAATGTTTGTTAAACATTTAATGCTGATTTTACTGAGTTTATAAGAAACACCTCTATCCTAACTTGTTCAAATTGGATTTCATCATCCCAAAATTATTTCAGATCCTTCCAGGAAGAACACAGAAAAGTATTTTTAAAAATATGTATAGAAACATGTATTTTCTTTTATTTATTTATTTTTTAATATATAAACATTTTTTCTGGGTTTTTTGTGGCTTTTTTTGTTGCGGGGTTTTTTTTTTAAATGACACACACAAAAGCATCAGCTTCTGCTGTGAGAGTAACTCTTGCAGCATATTTTTACAATGCAACATCCCAAATAATTTGGATGCATCAAACTAAGGGACGAGAGCAATTTTCTGCTGCAGATGTGGCCCATGGCTGTTGCTCCTTACAGATCTGGTGTTAAAAACCAGCTGGGTTTAGCACAGGCAGGGGAATGTGACTGCTATTCATACAGCTGTAGGGTTGGGTGTTTCAGCCCTGCATGGGCTAAAACTCTTTTTTTTTGTCCAGCATAACCTCTCCTCCTGCACGAATCCCACAAGCACATGTGTGTAAAGCCCCAAATGAACCAGCAAGTGACTTTTTAGGGCAGGCTTGCAAATATGCTGACAGGGAAGCAAAGTTCCACTAATGCAGCTCAAGTGCACGAATTTTAAAGGCTCTCCCCAGAAATTAGCTTACTATGCAAACGATATTGAATTAAGATGAAAGTCTATCTGCATCAGGGCAGATTAATTTACTGCACGGCTCTATTGAAGTATCTATGTAATATATTGGTGAAACTGTTAGAGGTGTTGAAACCCCACAGCAAAAGTTGTTACAAAAATACCCCCCAAAATAAATTTTCTTTCCTAAAAGACGGCCACCACACCACCGGGATGCAAGTTAATGACAAAACTTTTAATAAAACCTCTTCAGAAAAACCTCAGAGAGCCTCCATCTCACTGGAGAATTGAATTACCTCAGGGCCAGCCTCCTTGCAGCTTTTGATGGTGGCTGCTTTGCCAGTGATTCCAAATTACAGGTTTGGGGTTTATTAAAAAAGAGACTTTTCTTCAAATTTGTTAAAGGATCAATTTTGCAATAAATCATCATAGTTGCACACGATGGTATGTCTTGGAAAGTTGTAAGGAGCAGCAAAGCAAACAAAAAATCAGTTCAATAACAATGTATTTGTATAATCTGACCTGCTGCTCATCAAGCTGGCACGCAGTACAGGCAAGAGTTGCACGCTCAAGTCCTACTATTTCCGTGCAAGGGTACAAAATATTAACAGATTTCAAGGAAAGCTAATTAGTATTATCATTTACTGTAATGAGAAAGGAAGTTGTTATTGCATCACAGATGGTATTTGTTTTATATGACATGCAAGATAAGCAAAATAACAACGTCCCCCTCTTATTGCAGGAGAGTTGGACTAGATGATCTTTAAAGGTCCCTTCCAACCCAGTACATTCTATGATTCAAAAAGCACATAAAAACTTAGCCAGACAAACAGGTAGTGCCTGAAAAAAGGCACAACCGAGTTCTACCCTAATTTTTCTCTAACACGTACTGACCACTGTTGCTGATATCCTATGTTAGCGAATGAATGGCAGTATTCAGCAAAAGTAAGAAATACAACTAACAAGCACAACAACTGTATTCCAGTTTTAGAAGTTTTCAGCACCCTCCTTTTGTTGTCATGTGATAGACCACTGTGATACCCATGATGCCACCAAACGCGCTGGCCAGACCAGGTATCCTGTTACTCCCATATAACATATTTTGCAAATTAAGTGCTACCCATCCTAACGCAGCCGTATTACAGCACAAGTGAAAATAATGCAAAGGTTACTTATCTTCAGTTACAGAATCAATGACAATCTAGAATAAAAATATAAGCAGGTATGCACACACACATATACATAATATTTCTAAAAAATTCAAAGTTTACAAAAGAAAGAAAAAAAACTCAGAAATTGCTCACCCTAAGCAATTTACATTTTCTGCCACTATCCTCCATTTTGTTAAGTGCAGAATGCAACTATATTTATCCCCCTGTAAACATCCTCCGTGATACATATGATACAACTACCAAGAAGAGACAATATTTTGCAAATATAAAATAAATTTCTGTGACTCAATTCCAGCTGAATCTATATCAGAGAAGGGGGGGGGAAGTAACCAGGACAACTGTGGTCTAAATCTAAAGGGTTTTATCTTTTGCCAGGTAAATGCATAAAAAACCCCAAACCAAACAACAACAAAAAACCCCCAACTTGACGTCCTTAACTACATCAAAACCAGCATGCACATTGATTTTTCCTTCCACATCTCTTTAACACCCCTATACCCCATGAAGTGTTCATGGAGAGAGACATCAAGGGAAGCAGCTTCCCAGGCAGCATCTATTTTCCTCTTGCTATTTAAGAGGAAATGTTAAACCATTAGTTCTGAAAAAAAAAATTGTATGTAACTCTAAAAGAAAGCTTGTATTTCATAGAAGAAGTCATACATATTCACTAATAAATTATATGATCATTTTGAAAAAATTCAGAAAGGCTGTGGAGGCAGATGGGGGGAGCCAGAGGAAAAGAACAAGAGTAAAAAACATGAAATTACACACAGCAAGAGCACGTACACATACCTGCCAGGGGATGCCATTTCCTCTACATTTTACACCCCGATTGCTCTGTTTTACTATCATTGCCACTACCAGCCTCCGGATCAGCACTGGTGGCCGTATCCCAGCTGGCTGCTGCCAAACGAGCGAGTGGCTTCCCCCCATGCGTGATTCAGTCTCCTTCTGGGATATGCTGCATTGTACCGGGTGAGTCATCCCAGAGGTATTCTGCACATTACAGCCTGGCCGGACCATTACTCATTCGCAACATCCTCCCGGCTTGGAAAGCACAAGCACATGCACCCGACCAAAGATCCGTGCTTCTCCACCCCGCTTATAGACTGGAAAAAAAAATAAAAGAATTGCAATACAACCGCCATAAACTAATAATGGGGCTGTTTAACAGCGGGTGACGGAGCAAATGTGCTACTGAGAGGTTGCACCAGACCCGTGGGTGCATCTCCCACTTACCCACTACTGTAAACAGGTCCAAAGTTGAAAGAGGGCGTCACCTCCTCTGGTAAACCTGGCTGCACTTTATTCCCCAAAAGCTGCTAACGCAGTGCTGGAACCAAGGGTTCAAACAACTCAACAGGCTTGGGGGAAACACTCAGCTCCCTGATGTGCTCATCTCCGTCGCAGCTTTTAAGAGAATTTTAAGTGTTTCTGGTTTGCAACAAGTTGGTTTTAAAAGATCAGCTACAGGTCCTTGTATGCCATACCTTAACAGGCAGCCCACGCAACCGAGCATGCTCTTAAGTGTTGACACAGCAATATTCCTATGCACAAGCTTTGTTTTGGGCAGTGGGTCTCAAGTGCTCCCTTGCTGCTCAAAAACTTTCATAACCGCCCTAACTACTCACTCACCCAGTGTGTGTCCCCTCAAAGTTATATGATCATCCCCAAGTGCCCTCTCATTTTTTTAAAGCAAAAATGGTGCTCAAGAACTGCCTCAGCACCAACGACAAGAATAAAAACTCTGACACTGGGGCTCCGAAAGCAGTTTCTAAAAACACTCGCCAGGTTTCTGAACAAATCTACGCTGATCATCAGGCAGGAGGGGTGAAGACAGCTAATTTAAGAGTTTCAAGGCTCAGCTGCTTCTATTTTCCTTAAATCTAAGCTGTTTTAACCTCAACTTGGGACAAAAATCCCTTTTTCCCCAGGATGGAGAATAGTGGCCAAGGTGATGCTGCCTGAAAGCATCCTTTAGGAAAGCTACATTCCCATTTTACAGACTTAATAACCTAAAATCACACATGCACTCGAATATTTCAAGCTTGGACCATAGGAACACTGAGCTCATAACCACTGAGGCTTGAACCTAGTTTCAGTGCATAGACTATCAGGCTGCATGGAAGATGCTGAGGACATCCCAAGTTGCAGCTACAAGCACCTATTCGCAGCTTGGCTGGATTTTGTCACAACAATGGGAACAAGCTACAGTCCAAAGCCACGCTGAAAGCAATGGGCAGCATTTTAAGTTTATTATAGTGAATAAAGTGACAGCTGCGTTTACCATATTTCTATATACAACATAAAAAGGTCCTTAATTTAATGGGCAAAGGGTACTCCGCTTTGGTAGAAGTGCATTTGCTACCACTGAGTAACTCAACAGCCAGACAGCATTGTGCTATCCTATTAAAAAACAAAGAGTATTTTTTTCTAAAATTTTATTCGCACATCCCCAGTCCACAACGTGACCTACCCAGATACGCCAGGATTTGCTGCCTTGCTTTCATCTTCAAGCTCTGCAGCAGCTCTGTTTTTACCCTCAAATGCTTAACACAGCACCCATCAGTTCTGTCCTCAGTTGTCTCCAGCAAGAAGTCAGTGCACAAGTCCAAAGCAACATCAGCCAAAAAAATTAAAGAAAGATGCCTGGCCCTTTTTGCTATGAGTCCAGTTTCTAAAGTTTTTCTCCTAAGGGATGGAGGAAGATTAAATTAGCCTCCCAGTGTAAGACAAAACTATCTTTGAATAAACTGTGTTGTAATCATGTTTTTGAAACAACAGCTTGAGCGGTTACATCTCCCCAAAGCTTCCCTGTGTTCTTGCCTTCCCACTGCTCCACAGACCAGCCTGCCACCGGTGTTCTTAGACACTCAAAGCACAGCACATGGCAAAACTTGGGACCGAGCACCAACATAAGGCAGCTGATGGAGAAGCAGCATTAACAAACATGACTGCAGCATTACACAACGAAAGACGGGTTTACACAGAAAACCCATCACGCTGTAAAGCTAGCAGAGTTTCACAGCTGCTGGTTCATGTGGCTGGGTTGAGCCATGACTTGGGTGTTTGTTTCAAAGTCACCTGTTGGCTGGTGTGTGGGATCAGGGGCAGGGAGGGAGAAAAGCTCTGTGCGTGAAACAGAAGACACAGAAAAGCTCTCCGTTATAAATGCTACAAAGTGCTTTATCCATACGGATGCAACTGAGGCAAATCATGCCCTAGCTTTGCGTCTACACCAAGAAGCCGTTTTATCAGTCAAGAACCACCACCATCTAATTCAGTTGGCTTCAAGCCCTGCTTCCAAGGGTATTCTCTGAAGGGAAGTGGGTGTCAAGTCACCAGATAGTTATGAGCATCAGCTGGATCACTGGTTGGGGTCTCGCTTTTGCAAATATTCTTTAAATTTAAGGCTAAGCTAAAAAACCTCAGCTGCAGGGCTGGCAATGCTGCTGCACATTGTTATTATTATTATCATGATTGTTTTCTCCTTAAATACTGCCCTGTCCAGTACATCTTAGCATACCCATCCCTACTAGCTTGGTGCTACAGTGAAATACCAGTACAAGCTAGGAAATGCACAAAAGCTTTGGAGGGTGAGTGGCTGCTCTAATATACAAACATTCTCCCCAGTTTCCAGTGACATGAACGGTGCTACAGGGTTTTGCTATTAGAAATCTAAAGTAAATACTGCAACTGGAGAGCCAAAAAGGTGGTAGGCAGCTTTCCGCTGCCTGCCAGCCAACTACAAAGCATGGCTCAAAGAGCTGAGACTGTGGTCAGAGCAAGAGGTGCCCATTTTCACTGTAGCTGCTGGAGTATTTGTGATTAAGAGAATGCAATTCAGTCAACCTCATTAATGCCAGTCACATTAATGGGCTGGACTTTTGTAGCACAACATTAACCCAGTGCACAGGACCAAGCCCTGACAGCTTGTGAACCAGGCAAAAAGATGTTTCAGCACAGTTTTGGTATCTGCAGCCCCAGGTCCATTTACCACACTCCAAAACTTGTAATGTGTCATTATCTGGGAACGGCAGGCAACCTACCTTAGCTGTAGCATTCAAGATTTGCTATAGCAATATTTCCTAAATACTGCTTAGAGTGCTTTGTGAGGGTTAAAGAAGATTGCTTTTCTCCATTTTTATTTTAATTACAAAACCCATACAAATGAAAGGCTTTACAGACATGGTCAGTGAAGCTTTCAGTCCAGTCCTTCAGAGACATTCATTTCATTCATGGTGTCCTTGTTGTCCACAAAGTTTTCTTGAATACAGGATTCATTCAAATTGCATTGTAGGGAAGAATTGGAAGTATAAAAGAAATAGGAAAAAGAGCAGAAAAACTGATCCTTAGTAATGGCTTCAAACTTTTTATGATGTGCTTGGGGCTGTTGAATATTCAGGAGCACTGAAATGCTCCTCCCTATATACCATTATCAAGCTTATCCCTATTTTCCATTAAACTGGAGTAAGGGTCTCCCATGCTGCACACCTCTACCAACACAAAAGCAAGGTATTATTAGACGTACAGCTGGAAAGTGGTTCAGCAATTGCTGGGGGGTAGATGGTCCACAAAAGCCCATGCAGGAGTCATTCTGGTCATGGCACAGCTCAATTCTGCTTATGCATTTCTCAATATAGACTTCACCCAGATGTTAAGCTAAAAGAGCATGGAGAGATGGAGGCAGCATTTCTTTGCCATTTCAGACTGCACAAACCAAGGCAACTCTTTACATATTGGTTTAAAAAGTCCGTCTCCAGGTGACTGACAGCTTGCAACAGCCATTTTTCTTTTCTGGGAATTTCAAAACTTAGGCGTTGGACAGACATGTCATTCACGTACCTTAATTGACCTTTGTACATATAGATGACAACAAAAAATGACCTCAGCATAGATGGGTATTTCCATCCAGGATGCAGAAAGATTCTGGGTGGAGGCCATGTGGATTTAATTTTCCTGCAAACAGATCAAAGGAAGGCCTCCAAGAGCGTCTTACTTGACTCTAAATAAACATTCATGACCAGAAAAGAGGTTACACAAATGACATGCACTGAGCTTCTCTGCGCCAGAAAAGCCTTGTGTGCTCTTCTTCTAATTAAATCCTTCCTCCATAGCTCCTAATTAATATGTGGACAAGTAGCTGTAATACACTTCAGAAAATCTAACCCTGTACTTTGCTTTACTTGTGTAACATCATCACATGACAGGCTGTGAATTTTTGTCTTGAATTAAAAAAAAGTAAAAAAAGGTTTTAAAAAAAGCTACCAAACCCCCAAGACGTTCTTTCTTTTTCCAAGCTTAAATACTTATTTCAAAAGAGAAGTGCTTTTGATGACCTGCCTGTCCATGGTTTGCATATGAATTTGTATTTTTCTTGCACTGGTTATCAGCATCTCCTAGACTAGCCAGACTGTCAGAACTCAACCATTTCTTTCAAGTCATCTGCCTGAAGAGCTCCTTGCCTCTACGAGCTAAGATCAATCACTGCCACGGACGGATTCATACCTCTGACCCCCTGAGAAAACCAATCGCTCACACCACCAGTTGAAGAGCTTGACTTCATTGGTTGTTCCTGTAGCTTTTGTTTTATTTCAGCTTTAATCTAGACCATCTAGTCTAACAGATGCTTTACTCCAGTTTATCCACAACAGATCTCAAGAAATGAAGAATCCACAACATTCCTAAAAAAAAAATAATTTTTTTATAAACATGTGAATCCTCTTTTAACTTCTGATTAGTGCATCTTTGCTTTCCCTTTCTATAGGATACTTTTTTCCCATGTTACCCAGTTTCTTGTCTTCTCCAATTTCTTCCACATTTTTCTAGATTTCAAATCATCTTTGGTGCTCTTTCTGAGGGTTGGCGCTATCTTTCACAAAGCTTCCATGCCAGGACTGAATATTTCATGCTAAAAGCATCTGCAAAGGTAGCGAGATACAGCAGACCAAAAGACAATCACCGTGATACAATCTTTACCCATCTAAGTTTCTAGATCCACTGAAAACTCACAAAAACTCATGTTGACCAATCTCATACATTCAAGCTGATGTTGACAGCACCTCCTCTCAGCCAGCTCCCTGTTTTGCTGAGGACTGACTTAGTCTGACTGGCTTAAATTTTCATGATTATTCTGCTTCCCCTGGAAGTGCTAGTAAAACATTATCTTGCCCTTAAAACGTACCTTGTCCGTTTCTTTCCAGTGCCCTTGGGAACAAGCTGCTATTTTAGACTTGAAGACTGTTAACGCTTATGACTCCGCCTTGATTTTTAGTAGTGTGGGAATTTTATTTCTCATTTAGGATAGCAATGCTTGCAGTCTGGCTCTTTTGAATCACAGAAATGATAGGGGGCAGGTTTCCTGTCCTGTATAGAGAACGTCTGGCATTAACTATTGCACAGCCCTCTGATGTTACTATGTAAACTCAGAGATCTCTCACCAATACCTTCAGTTTCCTGCAGCCAGTTGAGTGCATCTCCCAACCTCTACGTGGTTCTCCCCACAGCCAGTTTTCCTGTTTACTTCTCGGCTACCACTTCCCTTGCAAAGGCAAAGGGCTTTGGAAAAAGCACAAACAAACGAGCACTCCCTCAAGCTGCAGGCAGTTGTGTGCCTCTCTTCCTACCACTGTCCTTCGCCTGCTCACAGTGTCCGTCACATTTAACAACTTCTGTTTCCTGTGCTTCATTTTAATAGGCAGCTCTTCAACACTGCAAGATAAGGTGGTGTGAAGTGCCCACCGAATCCATCACTGGCAAGAGCCATTTAGTTCATATACAGCAGAGAAGTTCATCAGTGATCAACTTGGGGTCATTCCCTATCTCATTCTGATGGTTAAGGATGAGCTGTTCAATGTGCTGTATGTCCAGTTTTCATGCCAATTCCTTCCAAAAAGGTTAAGTTCTAGGTACGCCTTCCTAGGGACAGATGGAGTCCTCTGGTATATCAGAAGGTGACTGAAACCTCCCATGGTCTTCCCTTTGAGCAGCATAGATGGTAAAGGAGGTTCCTCATCCTGTTCTTGTCATCCTGTTTTTAGTGCACTCGGTATCAGCTGGGAGCTGCAGCCTCAAATCTTCTGGGCTTAACTGGGAAATACCAGAACATCAATGCCACTCAGAAGACCAAAAAACCTACAAAGCTTAGAAAATATCTAGTAACAGCTTATGCAAGTCTATTCATAGAACAGGCCACAATGCTCTGTTTAGTCACTCTTTAAAAACATCAAAAAATGACCACAGAAGAAAAGCAACATCGTCTTGTTGGAAGATCCATGGGAATAAAGCATTTACCTTTTGTCTTTGGGCAGAGCCACATCTATACCTTGCCTACCCCCAATAGATGCAATCATTGCTTACAGCAAGCGTGGGTAGTGTCCTTCCCTTATCTTCATTCGCGAAGTCTAGCCATGAAGACTCCCCAATAAATTATTAGAGAAATGTATAGAAGGAAGGAAGAAGATATACCCTGATTTTTTTTCCAACTTCCCCACTTGTTTTTCACGGTCTCAAGTCATGTTACAACCACTCTACACATGTTCAGTGGATGATAATGGAACCGCAAGTGTCTATCTCAATCCAAAATGGCTTATTTTTTTCCTCCCCTTAAACTCAGATTTAACTAGGGTTTTAATTCCTGTTTACCAAGGATGCAAAATCAACAGGAAGAGACATCGAAGGACAAGCGTGCACATCTACTAACTTGGTTTTCTTTTTCCTTAAGGCAGTTTCATGCAGTTATACCAAGAGCCTCTAGCTTCCTTGCTTGGGATTTACCTGCCTCTGCGGCTATGTCTGCTAGTATGGTGGAACAGGAGAAATTTTGGAAAGGAAGAGCCTTGATCTGAAGACAGGTGCATTCTGCTGCATTCGTGCAAAGGGAGGGGAGCTCTGCGCCCAGCACTCCAGTGGGATATTTTGGCTCCTGGACAAGACAGCGGCGGAAGCGCAACATGCCAAGACTGCCCTGCAAAGCCCTGTTGTCCCCTAGAAATTAATATTCAGAGAAAACAGCGATAGTGTTTGGTGTGCTGAGGGAGAGAAATACGCATGCGCTGCCCAAAAGCAAGCTGAATGCAAGCTCTGCTAAACAGTTTGCATTGTGACAGGAAATAAGTTGCTTGAAAAGAAAAACAAAACAATACTAAGTGCTAGGTGCTACTTCCAATATTAATTTGCAAGGTGGGTCAAGAGGCATTAAAAAAAAATTCATGCCATGAAGGACCTGCAAGCTGCTTCCTCATCCAGGGATGCCTTTTGATTAATGTTAACACCATGACGAGGCAGGCGCTCAACCCATGTTTCCTCTACTGCAGGTATGGCCCCAGAGGAGCCACCAGGCCAACGCTGTGAAGACGCTGCAGATATCGATGCAATCCAATGCATGCTGCAGAAATCTGAGGCGCTGCCAGCATGAGCGTTGAGTCAGGGATGGCCTAACAGACCTAGCTTCAGCAGATGCAGTGACTGAGTCGGATGATGACAGCTTCATCCAAAATTGGAAGCCAAGGCGGAAAGACAATTACTTGTCCCAATTCAGTACTCTCCCGTGGAGATGCACAGATGATGGATACCATCAGTTTTGAGGTAGAAGGGAGAACCCACTTCAGCCTGTCCATATGTGCTTGGGCTTTAATGAGTCCATGGAGAACCTGGAAGCTGAATCCTCATCCACCATGTGCATGCATCCACATTTTAGGAGGAATACATTTAAATGCAAATATTTAATGCATGTATTTAAAAACTGAGCTGAGATTAGCTATAAGTAACAGAAGTTAGTAGCGTAGTGGCTGAAAATATTGCCTCCCTTTATAACAAGGCAATGCAAAGGTTGGACATGCAAAATGGGCTTTCCTCTGTTGACTAACAGCCAATGCTTGCCTTGCATACATCTACCTGCTAATAAATTAGGTGGAAAACTGTGGCAGTCTTGAAACAAGCTCTAGACTGAGCAGCACCCCTCTTCTACGTGTCTAGGTAACACTTGGACAGGAGACTTCCAGATGCACTTAGAACCAAATTAAATCTAGCTGAAACAATGCTTTACCAAAACCAACACAAAGACAGTGACCTCTGGAATCTGGGGCTACTTGCAGATGTCCCAAAGGATGCCACTGACCAAGTGATACAAAAGGTATTTTAACCCCTGGAAGTGATTCATCTAGGTATTTTTTCTAGCAAAAAGTCTTATTGCTGAGGGAGGGTTTCCTATTATTTGCAGGAAAATTCAGAAGACAACAAGTAGATACTAATTTGTTAAAAAGACAGATAAACATGTACAGGAAATACTTCTATGAAGGTCCTGATCCCCTGAAGATTAATAATCTACAGTACTGGAGACAAAACCATGACACTGAGGAAATAAGCAAACTATAAAAACAGGAAGAAGTGGAAGTTTATTTTTTTAATGTTATTTTGGGGGAATATTTGTTTTTCTGAACTTTAAGATACCAGCAAAAGCCTCCATCTGCAGATCACACTATTTGCTATACAAAAGCAGCTGCAGAGAGTTTCCTCATCCAGGTCCCCAGAGCTGTCAGTCCAAAGAGGCCATCCTGCACAATATGGATTAGCTGTCTCCCTAGCAAACATAGTTATTTAGTTTTCACCTCACTTGAAGTCATTACAAGTTACTGAAAGGGCTGTAACTACATGGACAATGCTCTGTAGGCAACACCAATAAATCAAGTTATTTTTGCTGTTGCATTTCCTCCCACTGCCACAGGATGAAGGCGCTCCTGTCAAAGACATATTTCAGTATACTTACTGTAATACTCAATATTAAGGTAGTACCTGTTGGAAGTGAAGGGTTTTGCCACAAACAGAAACTATCGAGAAAAGCTGTTATGAACTCTCCTGCCTTGGCTTTTGTTCAAATGAAAATAAAACTACCATCACTGTGAATTATAGTCCTTCCAAGGATGCAGTGGGGATGCCTTGAGGCCAAGCACCACTTCTGCAGCAACTCAGTAGCACAACTATTTTCAGACCATTGCAAGTCACCTCAGCAGAACAGACACTACTGCTTTGTCTGGAAGCACTAATCTTTCCTTCCACCTCAGAAACATCTCATAGTAGCTCATGGTGGCAATGCAAAAAGCCCTTGGACTTGTGTCATGTCTTACACTTAAGTTAAGACTCTTACTTAAAAAAGCCAGGCTGAGGCCCAGGGTTCTTCTGCTATGAAAGACAGGGAACAGAGACACCACATCAAATCGTCCTCACTGAGGAACTTTTTGAGGCAACTTCTCCACCTCTTTCTTGCAAATCCTGCAAGAAATTTAGAACATCCCAACTGCAACCACTGCAATGCTTATGTACTGAATGCCACTCTAAGAGTTGAATTAAGCTCAAATCTGTCTGCAGAATTCCCAGCGCACAGAAAACAATCATTACAGAAATTAAGTTTAACTTAACCTGAAAAAAAGGTTTAAATATTTATGCTTCTAATACATTCTTGTCAGTTTGCTCTTTAGTACCATATATAGTTGAATTATTTTTGTCCACTGGAAGTGAACTCTTTGAACTAGGACATTCATTGCTTAGGAAATACCATTAAATTTCCATGTTAGTTAGCAGATGTTAGTTAACTATGGGAGGGGTAAACAACCTACATTAAAAAAACAACCAAAAAACCCCAAAAAACAAGTGCAATACTATCAACACAGCTTTCCTCTTGGATTTGACCTCTATCACAACTGAAGAACTAGATGTTGTTTGTATGCTTACTGTACAGAACATTTGTATAGATATATAAATAGCTGTATTTTGCATCAAATATCAAGCATTTGCTGCTTGCCTGACACAGAATACACCAAGCCACATGTTTTCTGGTTTTGTATGCATCAACTAGGACAGCAACCAACTATAACACAAGCATGGCCAATTAAACTGCAGTAAAATCAGAGAAGCAAAGATCTGACTGAAATAATTTAAAATTTCAGTTCACATGAATTATTCCCGTCTAGAGAAATGCCGATGCTGCTACACTGGCGTAGAGTGCATCAACACGCTCCCTGGTGACAATGGATAAGTAAAGGTCAGTGATCAAAAGCCCACCTGAGCCAAGGCTAACTAGTGGGTACCTGCCTTATGCCAATTCATATGCTCTTTCAAGTGATTACTTACATTAAAATCCTGCCAAATAGCTGCACATCCAAGTAGACCAGCTGTTAATATTTTCTAATTATTGTTTTTGTCTCCCGCATGTGTTAGTGCACCAGGGTTTTGCACAACGATGTTTTACACTGCCTCATAGCTCCTCACGTTAACTGATGGTACTGGTAATTAAACAATTCGCATCAATTACAGGCACAAATTGGAATAAAAATAACAGACTCAGAAGGAGCCCTTGAGCGCCAGCTTCTAGGAAATAACTATCAAGAGCACTGTTAAAGTTCACGCTCTTGGGCTAATTAAATATTTGAGGTGGTGGTGAGAAGCTACACCCATATACAGAGCTTGTCAAGGTTCCCCATGCTTCGCACTCTGAAATGTCATCCAGAAATGTCATTTCTACCCTGAAATGACAACCAGATACTCTGGCTTCACCCCTTCTTTGCTTTAGATGAAGATGAAGAAATGAGCTGAAAAAAGAAACTGGACAATACTTCCCCCAAAATACCCAACTTTGACTTCTGCCCTTAAGGCAGTTCATCAGGTGTGAGCCAGTCAGCAAAATACAAGAGTCTACTTTTCTCCATCATCTGCCAATACTCAAGAGATGCTTTCAGAAGTCATAGACTGGCTCTTTAAGTCCCTTTCTTCAAAGCATATAAAAATACAAAGAAAAAAGCACAATAAAATGATCGGTGTCCTGTCCAAAGCCATCTTCCAGGCTTTGGCAGCCCTTGTCAAAGAGCACACAGTACACAAGGACAGCTGTAAGCCAGCCGATGCTGAAGGCATTGGACATCTCTTCTTCCAGGGCACCTCACAGCTTCTTGGCTTTGCACAACCCTGGCTGCACGGGGTGTTCTTGCCTTATCCATTAAAACAACCAGTGTTTGAGGTCCATGGGTACTTCAGCAAGTCAGAGATGCATGCCAATGACATCAGATACAGAATAAAAAATAGTAATGCTTAAAAATCAAGCAGCTTTAAAAATCTCCATGGCACTTGGGAGACTGCAGACTCTCCTGTCAGCCAAGGTAGCACCTAGGAAGGCTGAGTTCTGGTGCCAAGGACCCCAGCTGTCCATCATGCCTATGATGACCAGCTGTTGCCAGTATGGAAGATGGTACGGGGACTATTCAAAAAATCTCACTCCTGGACAGCACTCAGGACTTCCTCGTGACCCTCTGCCAAAGAAGTGGCATTGCAAGCTCAATGTGGCTTCTCATTTGCTTTCCTGAAATGCTGCTGTGAAATGGACACGAACAGCTCTTAAGAGCTTGGCAGTGCCCACACTGCTTCAAAATAGCAGATTTTATTAACTTTAACCTGCTAACAGCTGGCAATGTGATAACCTGCATGCATGGGCAGCAGAAGGTGCTAAATCCCATTTAGATTTGCAGGGCTAAAATTAAGCTTTTGCTTTGATATGGAGTAATTTTTGCTCAGTGCCCCAATGCTTGTTCAGGCAGGTTCTCTATTCACCTAGGGCAAGCATGCTCTTCAAGCTTAATTAGGTCATATCCCAGGCTGAAGAATTTAATGGTTAATTGAAACACTGCACCAACCTGCGGTATGCTCTGCATTTCTCTTGTGCCTCGCGTTGTGGAAGTCTAAGGGTGGGCGAGCAGCTTGGGGTGGGGAGAAGGTTTAATTTTAGCCAAAAGGAAGAACATGTTCAGCACACTGCCTTGCTTAAGAAATAAAAATAAAATAAAAATCCACCCTGCAACAATCCGGCTCCACGACATGGGCAGACTAATTTATCCATGATCCACAATACAGAAGAGCGCTAAATGGCAAGAAGCGTTCACCAAACTAGAGCTACAGCCATACACAGACCATGTAGGCCAAGAGAACTGTGCTACGCAACATGAGGAGAAAGCCTGTACAACCCTCAGAGCTACCATGTATGTCTGTCCTGATATGCTGAGTGAGCGCACTCATCACAAACCTCATCCTTGAGTCATCACAACTGAAGGCATGGCCTTGCAGAGGCTCCTGGCTGTGCTCAGACAAGAGACTATCTTCAAGCAACCTTCTGGTCACCAAACGCATGGGACACATGCTCTTACATAAACAGGTTTCTTGCAAGCTCACATATCCCCGTGCCAGGTCATTGTTTTGTAAAACAACACACAAAGACCAATCTTGGACAGACTTTTTCCATGTCTGCCTGCATATATTTGATCAGAGGGAAGATGGCAGTAATCTTCTGACCTTTACTACAAGGCACTCTTGACAAAATTAAGGCTATCCTGCAGAGCAAAGTTAGCACATACAGAAGAAAGCATCTTCCTTAAGCACAAAAGAGGTCAGCATATTTAGCATTTTAATTAGATCATGACTGACAAAGCCACATTCCTGCAAAGAAAAGTGCCTTTATTTGAGATATTAAAAAATAAAATGAATATACAGAGACTAGATCTAAGCCTTTTAGGTATTTCCTTCTCCATATCTACTATTTTCAGAAAAAGTTAAATATAAAATAGTAAGAATGTGCACAGACTGTGAACATGCACAACTCTTTCAACTCTTTTATTCAATTAAGCAAAAGAACTCTTGCACAGTAGCATTCCCGTTCCCTGCAACACAGCACCTTCCAACAAGCCACATCTTCCCCTTTCTTCAGTCTTAAGTTTTCTCTGGGTTTTAAAAATTTCCCTTTGCTGTCAAGGGAGTTTCTAAATCCCCTTTATGAATTATACAGCCAGTGATGCCTGAACCAGGTGCTCAACCAGGCACATTCCTATTGAGGCCATTCAAGGAAAAGCTTGCTTGGTTTTCTGCCATCTCACCAACGTAAGGAGCTGCAAGGGCAGCTCATGCAATCTACAGGTAGGACCTTCCTGGACCTTATATTCATGTATCCTCTAGAAAAGGATGTTAAACTTCTGGAGATGTTTTCAGTTCAGAATTTGAAGCTAAGCTCCAAATCAGTAAAACATCCCAATGGATTACTTCTTTTCATTACTGAAGAGTATCACTTTTAAGCAACTTGAGGTGCATGACATAACAGGAAAATTTACCTATGGATTGAAAAAAACCTTTCCTAATTTTCTGTACTTGCTGCAGGAGACCTCAAGAACAGCTTTACGCACTGGTCAGTTTTCTCCTGACACAACACTGCTTCTGTGAAACACAGCACGGTTCCCTTTATCATTTGCTTTGCACTGTGGACTTCCACTCCGTGCCTTTCCTCACCAACCACAGCCATCTGTCATGCTTCAGTAGCCTCTCCCTGGCTATTTACTTAAGGCTGGGTACAGCCAGGAATCCCTTCACGTAACAAAATGTACAAACATGCTTTTATATTAAGCATTTTGACACTGGAGAGTGCTCTCAAGGAGTTTCACTTTTCTGTCCCGAGGAGTTGGCTTTACTCAGAAATTCAGGGAGCTGCACAAGTTTCTTGCTGACAAGTCACATGCAGAAGAAGAGAAAAAGAGCTGAGCATTTATTCCTTCCACCTAAGGAAATGATAGCTTAAAACAGTGATTGGATATTAGTTGTTGGAAGCCTCTCTCAAAGAAACAGCTAAACCCAAAGCATCGCTATCTCTTCGGATAGCTTGTGAACAGGGGCTTGATGTGACCTCGTGCTCCCCACCACATCATGAAAGAAAGAAGAACTGGGTTTTCCTCTACAAATTTTATAGCAATTCAGCGCTGTCAAGCCAATGAATACAACTGTTGTCATCGTATCTCCAGAGCCACCTGAAGCTGCACTGGTACCATGCATCTGGGTGACATCAAATATGCAAGGCAATGAGGATGAGCCTGTGCTGGAGGTTGGCGTTGAAGCCAACAGCACGTCCCTTGCTACCCTGCCATGCTGCTGAGCATCTGCACTCTGTCAAGAGCCAGGAAATAAGACATGGTACTAGGCTTAATGGGTAAGAAAAAAGCCAGGTGCTAGTACCTGGTAAGAAACAAGACTCTGACCAAGAGAAGACACACACCATCTGACACTGGAAGACACTGTCTGCAGACATGAAGATGATTCAATTCTACTGGTCTAAGAAAAATACAGCCACCATCTTCCTGCTCCCCTCGTAGCAAGGGGTGACCCAACTGGCCCAGGTTCATATCATGGCAGTCTATAAAACCACAAGCTGCAATAAATCACCACAAAAAATATTACTACTTCTACTGCTGACCCACCACCAATTAAGTCAACAAATTTTTCTGCCATCCCATCCTTCCCTTCTCTCTCCACTGCTTCTATATCACTCAGGTATATTTGTTTCCATATACACTACCAAAAAAAAATCCAGTACTAACTGTTCAATAGCAACATTGGCAGCTACTTATCAAGTATTTTCTAATGCATCCTAATATTTGGACTGTCACCTTCATAAAAGCTGAAAGAGGATGTGAAGGATCTCCCTTTGATGCTCGGTTCATAGCTGAAGGCCAACTAATGTTAACCATCTGAAGAGACAACCTCTTCCAGGCACAGGCACATTTCCTGCAACCACCAGCAGCAGTTCTCAGCTAGAACCCTGGAAGTCCACTGAATGAGTCATTTATAGCATTAATTACAACAAATAGCACATATTGTCTCCAACTGTTCCACAGACAACTGGTCAGTCAACAGATCGAGAAGCTCCTCACAAAGCAGCTGGGGTTTTCCATCCTTGTTTACAGGGCAGGAGTTGCTTTACTGTTGGACAAATGCGACACTGGGCTGCTTTAAATATCTATACCAATGACCCAAGGTAGATGATTATCTGGAGAAAGACCAACTGTGGATGCTCATTTCTAGTCCCATCTCTACCATTCGTTGCCCAAGCACAGAAATCAGAACAACTTCTTCCTTCTTAAAACATGTACAGGGAAAAGCTACTTTCAGTTGAGTATTTTCAGAAGGGTACCAGACCCATGCAGAGCCACAACCTGGTAAACGGTATTGTGAAAAATTATTCCTCCTATTCCTCCAGCAGAGAGAAAGCAGAAGAGGGAAACAGTCTAGTAATACTTAATCATTTTTTCTTGATACCAAGTTTGCACAAAAGGTATGTGTTTCACTGAAATCTCAAAATTTAAGAGCTGGAACAAAGGACACATTTTCCTCTGTATCATCTTACCTGAAATCAACACACAAACCTCAGACACATTTGTAAACCAAAAAGAACTGATTTGCTAAAGCACCTTTTATTGCTCAAATCACTGCAAAACTTGGAGTGCATTTTGTCCAACAGAGGCAAAACCAAAGTAGCTCCTGTTCTCCACTATTCCCCTTTGGTTCTGTTTCTTTAAGTCAGCACTGAGAAAGCAAATTAAGCTTTCAACTCTCAACTTCTACAGTTGCATTGAGTTATGTAGCACTGACTCCAGGAGTTAATATATTTTCTTTTTAAAACATGAATGGGACAGTGTGCACAAACACTCTTCTTTCCCCATCCTTTCCTTTCCATAAAGAGGAGTGTTTGTTTTTTTATTCGAAAGGTTGCGGAAACTATTCCACCAATACTCTGATAAAGGTAGCCCACGCTTCCTTAGAGATATAGTAAAGAGAAGGAGGAAAAAAAAACCAACAAAACACACAAACCAAACCCACCCAAACACTCCCAACCAGCAACAAAGCTACTAGAAATATTTGTAATAACTTCTGTACAGAACAGTGAATTACATCAGCAAATTAACCCAGTTTACAATTCACCGAGAGCTTTCCTGAACAGGAAAATATAGAGGTACATGGGTACAGAGGCACCAACCACAGCAGAATTTTGGCATTCCACAGCCAAACCCTTGCACCCAAGATAAAAATGCCTCAGACGAGGCTTCAATTCTGTGTTCCAATTTATAGATCTTTATGATCACCATTTCTAATCCATGCAGCTGCTAACATTAGGGAAGAGTTGTTTTTTGTTGCTTACGGCGGTTTAGAGTGGACAGGGCCTTTTCTGCACACCCTGGAAATTTATTGCAAGGACCTTATTTAAAAGCACACATGCAGAACCAAAACAAATGAGTAGCTGGTGGAAAACTTAATTTTTTTCATTCATAGGCTGTGATTTCAGAGGGCTCCTTAACCACTCACTGGGCGAGGATTAGCATGGCTGAGGTCAACAGGAACACTGACGTCTACCTCCACAACCAAAAACTGAGATCCCAGCTACATCTTGGCCTCTGGGTACACAAGCATTTCTGAGACCTAATAATAAAATTGAAGGAGAAGTGGGAAGATTTTTAATGTGCAAACACAGGAGAGAAGTTGGGTAAAAACATCACTGTACCGCAAGCACACATATTTTAACATCGTCCAGCACAGCACTTTGAAAGACGGCCATGGCAATCCCAGGACAAACAAACTCTTCTGGAGTTCAACCCAAGGCATCAAAATAAGCCTATTTCTGCCTCCCTGCATCAAGGTGTGCAACTCTGCGTTTGGAAGGATTTTAACCAAAAATGGTCACTTACCCAGATGAACTGACCTGGGAAGGTTTATGACTTCTGAGTAAGGGTGAGGAAGATGCAGACTTTTAAGTAACTGATAAAAGCACAGACACACCTGATGAACAGCTCAAAAAAAATCCTGTTGATATTTCTAATCCAACTTGTTTTAGGAACTACTATAAAAAGGCACATCACTGACCTGGTAAGATCTTCTGAACCAGTAGAGTTTATGTATACATAGGCACGGGCGAAATGGTTTATTTGGGCTTTAAGGTTCTTCCTGTAGGATGCAGTGTTTATGAAGGGTACTTCTAGAACTTCCTGACTGCATTTGTAAGACCAAGCTCTCTTGTTTGCCTCCAGCTGCTCTCCACACCAGCACGCCTGTCTGCAATATCTATACCCAGTGCCTTACAAGTACAGAGGCTGTAGATGCTTCACAAGAAAAAAAAAAAAGCTCTGAGTCTCTAAGGGCGACAAGATACAGGAAAATTACAGTTGTTGACAAGTTTTTTTGCTAGAAAATTCTGCAAGTTATACTTGTCTATAACATGTTAATGTGGTTTGGGTTTTTAACTGCATCTTTAAAACACATTTAGTCTCCTTTCTCCTCCTCTTCTATCACACCCCCTTTAATTTTTTATTTATTGTTTCTAACCAAGTTAGCTAACTCTCTACATTTCACTTAGGACAACAAGCAGAACCTCACATTCAGCATTGCTTAGTAACTTTCCAGCCACTCAACATTTGGGTTCTTATGCAGTATTATAATACCAAAATACTAAATACTTGCAGAGAAAAAAGAAACAGGAAATTTTTCTCTTAAGTAGCTCTAGTGGTTTAATTGTATGCAGCCTTTTATTCTTGTTTTTTAAACAGAAAAGAAGCTCTGCACTAAGTTTCTCCTCTAGCTCAACTAAAGATCAGATGCCTTTTTAAAACCACAAGGTCATTCAAGCAACGCAAGTATCGGAATTACTGTTTTACAAAACCTTATACCATTTCCTAACCTTTCTATCTTCACAGTCACCAAACTGCATACATCCAGTAACAACATGTAAAGAAATGACAGGCTGCAACCAGCTTAACACTTCCCATGCCAAGTTTCAGTCATGGATGAATTATGTTGGCAGTACTATAAATCTCCAGCTATAAAGTGTTTGCTGTAATTTCACTAGTATTAAAAAAAAAAAAGCACAGTTATGTTCCACTGAAGTATTGGTGGCTTTTCTGTAATTTATACACACAGACTTTAAATACACAGAGTGTAACAAGCTCTGAAATACAGCGATGTATGCTGTGGTCTCACAGGGGTGGCTGTACACTGGCTCTCCATCCCCACTGAGACAGCAGGTGTTTTAATAAAAGTTAAAAAATAAAAACTTTTAAAAAAGAATTAAAAATCCATGCTAAGGAATTGAGCACATTGGGTTTTAGAAGAAGTGATCAAATAAGGTGGCTGTACTGCCAAAACCATGGAGAAGTTGGTAGAAGGCAGGTTTAGTCCCCGCTTTGGCTGCTCTACTACACAGCTCTCTAATGCTCACCCTGGCAACAGAGGAGGGCGAATTTCTAGGCTTGCTGGCATCATAAGGACTCACTGCATTGGGCACCTAAGTCACAATTAGCCATTCATGTCCCCATCATGCTGCCGGACATCTGTCCTTGCACCCCTACCCATGCAGTACAGATGAACGATGGAGAGATGCAAAGGTCCTAGCATTACAGGAATAGTGTTACTGAACAAAGTGAGAGTTAAACAGCTGAAAAACTCCAGGTGTGCTTTAAATTAGTCTAGGTGATACTTTCAGATCTCTATGTAATTTTGAAGAACTACACTGTTGGTAAACAACCTGCAACCCCAGACCCAGAAGCCCTGCAGCAGCAGCAGTCTACTCGTCAGATTTGCTGATGCCTCCCAGGAGCTCTTCATGGCATCCCTTTGATTTCCGAAAAACAAACAAAAAAGTAGCTCTCCAGTACTAACACCTGGATACCTTTTCTCTTCTTAGCCCTCAGAGATCTTATGAAGACCCCCACAACCAACCGTCCCAGTGGCACCCCCTTGGCACCGCAGCCCAGAGGCAGAGTGACAGGCTGCAGGGGAGGAAGGATGTGTGTGACGAGGCTGCTGCTCACTACTGGTGCACAAACCCAGCTATTCGCCCCTCCTTTGCCTCATTTTGTTCCAACTCGAGGCAAAGCACATGCTTCCCTGTATGCTGCAACTTGAAGCATTAGTAACCTTATATCAGCTCGGGGGCATACCTTTTCACTCGTAAAACCATGTAAACAGCTGGCTTGCTTTCCAAGTGCTTAAAAACCCAGGCGGGAGTGTTCGGGCATGTCAGTGGAAGAAATGCAGCGAGTGGAGGTGAGTCGAGCTTTCAGCTAGCACAAGCACACAGTGGAGCAGGACAAGCACAATGGGTATCTTTCTGGGCAGCAGCCCCTTCACCGCAGGGTTCTGCTCAAGATGCTACAGGTGAGGAGTTATTTCAGCTGCAGAAAAATGAATTTTTCATATTTAAAGGAAGGAACCCCCCACCCAAAAACAGATACAGACAAGACTATGGCAGAGCCCTCTTTCAACTCATCTTTCCCTCCTGAAAAACTGCTTTCCACCACCTGTATGTGAATTAATAAATAAATAAAAAGGATAAATGGTCTAGAGACTCAAAAAATAAAAAAGACTACACAGATGTGCTTTAGCTCAGATGCTAATTGCTGCTAGCGGCATCAACTAATCCTAACCATGGACTTAATTCTTATAAAACCACATCATTTAAGAAATGTCATCTTTCTGCAGGCGAGGGGAAGACGAGGAAGGAGCTGGTAGGTGAGACTGTGGTGCTGCAACAGGCTCCGGTGTTTAGGGAAGAAGCTTTGCGATTTCCCACAGCGTTTTTGAAACTCTGACTGCTGTGCAAACACCTTCAGCGTATTTCAGCTACTGCAAATAAATGAATCTTGCTCCTAACTACTGAAACAGACAAGCAATGCTAAACATTATAATGTACAGTGCAGCGAGGGAAGCTGCCTAGTCTTTAGACCCACTTTCAACTAGCAAAAAACTAGTAATGGAACTATCCAAACAGGACATACGTATAACGCAATTGAAAAAAAACCAGAAAATCTAAGCATTTCCAGACCTCCTCAGGACTTGAGTGCATATGCAGAACATGCTCCTGTCTTTGCATGGCAGCACAGGTCAAGCAGAGGGACGTGTTTCCCATACACTAGATCAAAAGACCCTATCAGGTTTTACAACACATCTCCCAGTACCATTAGTGTGAGTCTCACACAGAGCAACAGCAGAGGTGTAATAGCAACCAACTCAACTTTCCTATTAAAAAAGGGGTAGAAAGCAGTTGCTTTCAGCAAGAGACAAGCACCTTTTTTCCTAGGGAGAGAGATGTACACAGGTAGCGAGTCCTAACATTACTTTTGAAAAGCCATTCAATACAAGTGCAAACAAAAATCCCCATTTAATTTTAGGTCGTTCACTTAAGACACTATTTCCAGCTTGCATTTTGCTTTATTTCTGTAGCAATTCAACCCAAAAGCACTAGTTAACCAGAAACGAGCTCCACCACCATGGTAGTCTTCAGGACACACCAAGTTTTTTCCTTGCTAAGCGCTGCTGCCAAAGGCCAAGCACTTTGTGGATATGGGCAACTCTGCAATCTCGCTTCTGAAAACACAGACAGGGAAATTAAGTTATTTTGTTAGAAAGCCCTGTAACCCCTACCACACACACCTTGCCAGTAAAAATTTCCTTCCTAGATGGAACAGCCATCAGCTATTGGGCTCAGCTGATAGACTCAAGATCTCTCCTTCGATTACAGCACACACAGGAGTTGAGAACAAAGGGGAAGAAAAAAATATTTAAAACTCAAAACATAGTCCTTGAAGTATGAGTTACAAGCAAGAAAGTCAAAGAAGAAAGAAAGTCATTCAAAGAGCCTAAGAATGAGCAAACTGGAGACAAAAATAACATTTTGGATTAAATCTCACTTAGACCTACTGCAACAGGCAGAACCTGCCGGCTGTTGGCAGAAAGGTCTTCAACAGCCTTGAAAGCACACTTAGTAATGCTGTTTTTGATGAAACACAGCTTACTTTTAAGAAAAACCATTTACTTCCATTGCATGAAGCAGCCAGCATTTCACTCCAACAGCTGCAACAGGTGCACATTATGGGAGATCACTATTTCCTAATGCTAGGGAGAAAATAACATCAGCAGGGTTTGGTTTGCACCAAGAGTTGTGGTGATGGCAGAAGTCCTGCTTCCAGACAAGGGTGACATGTGAAAGAACAAAAGTAAAATAAGCAAGAGGCAAACCCCCGCCCCCCCCCAAGAGTGCAGGGGAAAGGAGAAGAAAGGGCACAAAAGAAGTGAAAGGGAGAAATTGGGCAGGAAAGCATTGAAATGTAGCAAGAGGAGGGAACAGCCTCATGTCAGCTCTGCACAGAGAGCTGCTCCAGCCTGGGATGGACAGAAAGCTACGCCTCCCATGCCAGAGCCGGGCAGCAGGCACTGGGGCAAGCCCACTTCCTGGAGTGCAATGTGCACATGGCAGGGGAGGGAGGAACCACTGGTGACTTTGCAAGAGGAGGGACAGCAATGAAATGCAGCCAAGACATCCTCCTGGACTTAAAGTAGATGACTTTCCTCTGCCCACCGAGCTTGATGTCAAACAGAGTTGGAGTAGGGA
>NW_010209251.1:41004-46113 GCF_000695765.1 Mesitornis unicolor
ATTTGCAGGTCCAATACTGATGGTCACACTGGTATGATTAAAAATGACTGCACCAGCAGGCAGAGGTGCAGTATTTGGGCACTGCTTTGCTATTCTTGCTGCATTAGCAGGGCTTGCCTCCATGCCCCGACTGTGTTTTTGCAACCCAGCACCCCTGCCTCACCAGAGGAGGCCAGCAGACAGCCGGCCTCACCGTGCGACAAAACGAAGTGTAAGAAGCTACGCAGGCACACACAGCCTTTGCTGCTGAGGCAAAACCAAAGCTGAGTGTAAGGTGCAAAGGGAAGGCATCACAAAGGCAGCCAGAATAGTCTAGCCACATTTCTCCACAGCTTCAGAGGGTCAGGTCTTCAGTTACTAAGGAAGCACCAGAAAAAGAAATGATTAAAGGAAATTTGACAACGAAAGAGGGTTGACATGGGTAGGGAAAAGGAAAGGAAAAGAAACCTCACAAAATCTTGGCAGGAAACAAATAGGGTGAAAAAGAAACAAAAAAGAAGCATTAGAAACCATCAGATTAGTTGACCCACGGCCAAGGTGGGAAGAAAGTGTCAGTGCAAAGCAAGCCGCTGGGAGATGCTGCACTGCTCTGCTTGCTGTCAGCCTGGGAGAAGACCTCCCTTACCAGTGCCGGGATTTATGCGACAACAGCTTCTCACTTGCTTTTGGTAGTCCACAGAAATGGGGATTGCTGCAACTTGCATCTGCTCTCTATCAACTCTGCAGTCTATTTATACCTTTTTTAGCCAACTGACCTTTTAAATTTTATTTCTTTTTAAATTTCTGCACTGCTTCAGAAGTGTAAGGCCTCCAAAAGTCAAATGCTCCACTTAACAAACAGTGCACATATCAAAAATGCAGTCTCCAGAGCGTTATTTATAGTTTTACTTATCTGTGTGTCCTCTCCACTCCATCTCTTGCAAGAAAGGTTACCTTCTACTGTTAAAAAACAAGAAACAAATGGGAAAAAAAAAAGAAAAAACACTTTTTTTCCCCCCAATGAATTTGTTGAAGGGAGCAGTTCCTACAGCCAAAGCTGGTCCTAACAGCAGAGACGTGCTATTGACGTGCACCTTTGGCAATGAGTCACAAGATCTCGACTTCTGCAGAAACAGAGCACTGCCATTCAATGGGCTGGACCAACAAACAACCCTTCTTGTGTTGGGATGTGGCTGACTGTCCGCACCCTTTCTGTACTCAGACTTTCCGAGTACATCTCTCCCAGGTTTAATACCTCTGGAGGACCATTTATTCGTATCCTGCTGGAGGGAAAAAACCCTGAATTTATCAATTCCTCAAGCATGCCAGAATGTGCAAAAAAGCAAAAGGAGGGACTGAAACCAAGAGTTAAGTTGTCCCTCATTCTTGAGGTCCTATTTTCCAGCCTGATGCAGAAGGACAATTACCATCATTTCCCTGCAGTTTACTGGCCGACAGGAAACAATTCTATGGTTTACATCCAGCTACCAGCAAACCGAGGCCACATTAAGAGTAAGCCTTGCTGCACGGTGTACTTTTGTTTGCAGTGTCAGAATTTACTTAAATGGGCAGATAATGCCTAGCTTTTAACTCACACTCGAGGGTGCGCCCCAGTGAGACAAAAACAGGTCGAAGATGCTTCTGTCACCAGCACAGCGTCTGTGCCACGTTCGGACACCATCCACCATCACCATCCCACCACGCTTCTTGCCGAGAGGAGCTGCTTTAAAAATACCTCACTTTCTGCGTGGGCTGTTTAGGTTTTTGCTCTTCGATACATGATCCTAGCACTGCCTATGGCCATAGCATGGACTAAAGTGCTGAGAAAATCAAGTCCAGCTTCCTCCCGCTTGTGGCAACCCTCTTGCCACAGATCTCCCTTCCAGTTGTCCAACGAAACACCCTCTCCATGTCTCCCACCTACAGCTCCTTTCCAAGGCATTTCCAAGACAGAAGTAGAAAGGGTAAATCCCTTCGCCACCCCCTCCTTTTCATCTGGCAGATTTATTATTCCCTTATAAACAGCAACTTCTCCCAGTAACAACAAAGCAGCTACTTACATGTCATATTTTAAACAGCCATGTTTTCAGGCCAAGAAATAATCAGTTATATTTTGGCAATCCTTCATTTCCTGTCCTATTTGCGAGCAGTAATGTCATGACACGCAGCATGTCCCATGCCTTCCTCCCTGGCTCAAGCTCACAGGAACAAAATTTAGCTGAATGAGTTGCTTATGACACCTATAGAAAAATCATCAGTATTGGGCAAAAGCGTGGTGAAAATGAAGGGGGGGGGAGAAGGAATTATATTTTCAGCACAATATTGATAGACTTCATATTCAGAGGAAGTATTGCTGCTCCCTGCTCAGTTATGAAGGGAAACAGGATTTTTGGACCAGTGAAAGGACAAAAGAGCATGAGTTAAGTTTCATTTTTTTTCCCTGGACTGGGAAAAATGCATCACCCTAAAGCATCGGTGTGATCTCACACCACATTTTGCTGGACAACACTACAGCAATCTCCTACACAGCCCAAGATGTATCTCACTTAACCTAGCTTGTTAAAGACCTCCGGGCCACCAGTCCTGCTTGCAAACACTTGGCACGTGCGCTCTGGGCTTGCTGGAATAAATCAAGCGGGTGCTCTCCGAATGGCAGGGACACCCTGGGGACGCAGCCCTGCCTGGCCGGCGCAGGGCGTCGCAGCTCCAACCCAAATGCTGCCGACCAACACTTCCTCTTTCTCTGACCTTTTCCATTTAATTACTTCCTGTGACTTTCTTGGAACCATGCATTGGAAGGAGCAGGCAGCAGCCTCCGGGTGTAACCAAATCACTTCAAGGCTTCGGCTCCATCCTCCTACTTAAAAGTGAAAATGTGCCAGCAGCCCACCCAAGAGCTGCTGGTTGTGGAGAGGGTCACCGCTCGCAGCAGGCAGCTGCCCCTCTCCTGTATGCAGGCAGCACTGCCCAGAACTCTCCCACCACTTAACGGGGTCCACACTGCAGCTTCATGCCTCTGATTTATTATGGGGTGACCCAGTTTCCCCCCATGCCCCACAACGTGCAAAGAAGCATAGTGGTGATTGGGTGGAGGAGGAGGGAGGCAGAACTAAAGGCTGAGATGCAGAAAAGAGGCACTCGCTTTGCAATGACAAACTGACCTCTAAGTATCGATCTGAAATGGTGCAGTCATGAAGAGACCAATGAGTTTTCAGTATTCTAAACCCTATTTTCTTCCTCCTCGGTTTTTATAAATTCTTTCAAAACTCAAAATGTTATCAAGTTGTTCTCAAGGAATTAAAAAAAAAAGCCAAAATCAGGGGACACACGCTGCCCTTCAATTTACTTGAAGAGGGTTATTTTTAAAATGCATCCTGATAGTGGTCCTTGTTTTTGTAATCTGGCTGTTAACATTTGCTCACAGTGCACTCAGTGAAATGAGAATAGCTATGCAAATTAAAGCCAGATATCTAGGGCAAATAGCACACTATACTACCATTGTTCTGACAGCTTGAGAAAACTTATCAGAAGAGTCTGTCCTTATTTCTTTTAACACCATACATATTGGAAAAAAATAAATAAATCACTTCACCCACCACCGAAATTAAAAACAACCCATGAGTCACCAAGCTTCAGCAATCCTATCAATCAATGCAAGGCTGGAAGCGAACAGCTTATGGAGGAGACCATGGCTCACCTAGAACACCTCACCATGCCCTGCAAGGCCTGGATCACACCGTGACAAGTCCAACTATAGCCTCCAAAACAGCTGCTTGGTATGTGCACCAGGGTAAAGACCATGGTGCATCATTTACCCTGAAAGCCAACACATCCAGCCACCAAGTAAACAGCTAACGCTGGCCTGGGAAACAGGGCATGGACCAGCTGCCTCTGAGCATCGGCGCTCCCCATCTTCCAGGCACATGGTTGCTGGGTTCACTGGTGACCACAGGAGAGGCTGTGTAGCCCGAGAGCCTCCCTCCCCAATAGGATGCACATGAAACCCATGAACCGAAGTCTCCCTTGGGATGGCAGCACATGGAGAAAGACTTTACTCCAAAACTAACTGCAGCCTACAATTAAGAAAACAAAAAAAAAACAACCCCTAAAACATCAGAGTCGAGTGCTTCCTGTTTTACATCAACACTCACTTCCATACCAAGTCCTGCAGGAAAATGTGTTCAGAGCAATGTCCTCCTGCAAGAGGAAGGTTGGTGAGCACCAGCTTTCATCCACTGAATTGGGTTAGGTTTGCCCCAGCACTCTCAAGCCCAGACAGGGGTTCACCTCTCCTCCTCTTGTCCAATTTGAGAATAAAATTTAAAAAACAAACCAAGAACATGCAGGTTTTTATTGGAAAAAAGTTGGTCACATTTTTCCAGCCTGCTAGGTCATTGCAATCCACGTGAGAGAAACTCCCTTTTTTCTGTTGTTCTGTTTTTGAAAGAACCATACAGACTTCAAAATAACCACAATTTCAGAAGCTACATATAAACATGTATTAATAGCCTCTTCATTAAGAGCTGCCAAAATAACAATTCCCCTTAACACACGTTACAGGCAGAAGCCATTTCCTTTGCCACTACCATTCCTCCAGTAAATCGCCTTAAAATAAGTTTGACATTACAAAGGTATATGCACGGCACATGCCATGAATGATGAGTTTTTTGGACTCCAAAAACTGAGCCGAAAAGTTGCACAATTTTGACACCGGTTTATAAGCCCTGAGAGAAGTCATTTTAAAGTGCGGCACATCCTATGGTGCTTGGCACGAAACCAGCCCTGCACGTAAGTGAGTCATTTTTCTTGACTGTCAAAACCCAGAAAGAGATCGCCAGGAACAACGTTTGGGCCAGCATGGCTTGGAAGTGCCTTTTCCTGTAGTGTTGCTGTATTATCTTTATTTTAGGGAAGAAAAAAGGGGAAAAAAGGGGAAAAAAGGCAAAAGAGCACCGTCAGGCATTTTGAAAGCCTCGGTGCGGCCTCTCGGGGGGGTTTATTTGCAGAGAGGTTGGGGAAGTGTTCCCAAACGAGGTGCCTTTGCAGAGGTGGACGCTGCAGTCACCCGCAGCCCCCCCGGGGCGGGGTGGGTACGGAGGGGTGGCAGTGAATGGGGAGGCCGCCGGTGAC
>NW_010209252.1:0-14841 GCF_000695765.1 Mesitornis unicolor
TATATATATTTTATATTCAGGATATATTTGCTGAATTTTGGTAGCACCAAAACACTACGTGCAGTCACATGGCCTGACCTCCTGATACGGTAAAAAAAACCCCAACCAAGCAAAAGAACAATAAACCTTGTTTTTCATGCTCATGATTTAATCTAAGAACAGTACTCAGCAGACATCAAGAAACTCATACAGAAATGTACCTGTCTTTCCGACCATAGGGAAGTTTTTCCCTTCTGTGTTTAGTTTCAGATGTTTCTAATAACACATTTTGGTTGAAAAATAGCAAACTGTCAAAACGGAAAATATTTTCAGTAAAGAGACAGTTTTCATGACTTTTTTACATGAAGCAAAAATATTATTCCTTTTAAGATTGCCAAAATTTCCATTTTCTCGCTTTGAAACAAAACCTTCCAGATTTCCCCTTTAAAATTACTTGTCTGTTACAAACTGGAGTAGCTTTTTTAGAAAATGCCGAAATCAAAGCACAATATTTCAAAATTATTTAAATTCTATTTTCCACAGCTCAGTTTTGCAAACATTTTCATGATGCTGGCTTCTCATTCTGACTGAGGATGAGACGGTAAGAAAAAAAAAAAAGGGTTTGCAAGACAAGGAAACCATTTTCTCCCTATTTCACTGCAATGTTTTACTTCCTATAATGCTAAGTGACTGATTAATCCTTCAAACACAGGACAGGAGCAGCCTCCTCGGCCTCCCAGGCTTTCAAAGTCAAATCTGATAGTTTTTGAGGTTGGGATGTACAGCTATAATTGCAGAGAGCTGAGCTGTTGCTACCACCCACTCCCATGTGAAAACAGTGAGAGGAACCAGCTCTTGCTGCAATTGTGCTCCTTTAATTAATTCTGTCCCATTAAGCTTAAAAAGCGCAACTCCACCAAATTTTGGCTATTCCCCCAGTGGCGGTGCTTAAGGATGCTGAAAGCTACATGCAAAGAGAGGAGCACGTGCTCTGGACATAGGTCCCTATGACTGAAAATGCTCTATCAACCAGTGACTGCTGGTTTTTTTCCCAGCAAAGATCTTCCTTCATTAACACTTGCCCTCACTATAGCTCTTCCTCAGCCACTGGATATTTAACCCCAAGGATATTGCCTTTTCAGCAAGAACAGGTTATTGTGATCGAAAGACGGGGATTTGTTGAAGTGCAGAGATTACCCTGTAATTCATCCTCAGTAATTTCCCTAAACTGGACAGTGGGCCAATAGCTGTGTGCTGCCCGTTCAAGCCTTTCAAATGAACTGGCCATTTATTCCCCAAGTTTAACAGAGCACAATTTACGGAGCCTGCAGCCTGCTACGCGGCTAAAATGTTCCAGACGGAGAAAGTGTTAGTCACATCCATGGCTGAGTTAATTTACAATTTAGGATCCCGGGAAGGACAGACATTGAGCAGAGCTGTACCCTGTCAATCAGTCTCACAGAGCGAGCTCCCTCATAAGAGTGCCCTCCAGAGATGTTTTAAGTGCTTTCAATACCAATAGGCCATGTTCACCCCTCACTTATGTCGGCCACTCCATTGGCATCAAAGGAATTGCTCTTGATTTACACCCGTGGAAGTAAAATCGAGCTCTTCAAGCACACCACCATGTCCTGATAAAAGCACTGCAAACCTAACAAGAGCTGTCCTCTCACCAGTGCTCCACCAGACCAAGCCTGCCCCCCTCCTCAGTCCTGCTCAGCAAATCCAGGAGAGGTGATGCCCAATATTGCCCCACCAGTACAAGCGAGACATGGCAATTCCCCCACTAATCAGCCATGACGTTACTTTGAAACACAGTGTACAATTATTTATACATGAACTGTTTCTATTCTAGCAGAAGTGGCTGCAATTTCCATCCATGGGGCAGGGGATAAATGCTCTGCACATCCATCCAAGTGATGTACAGGGCTCACATGGCAGAGCCAGGATTTGGACACAGATCCTGTGACCCTGGCCCAGCAAATGACACTGCCTCCATGTCTGCTGGGAACTGTCAGATATTCTGCAGATTCTTGCTCCTCTTCTGTCTCACTCTAAACCCAGGGAGGAGGTGAAGCTTTCTAAAGTTTTGCAAAAGCCTTTTCCCTGCTCCCACCTCCACCTCCAGCCCTACCAGAGAAAGAAGCACTCAGAGACAGGAGCCACAGCCTCACACTCTGAGATTGTTAATGAACACGTTTTCTGTAGATAATTATAGGGACTGGCATATTGAAAGCACTTAAAACATCTCATTCTTTTAATTCATTAATTATATTGCAATTACACAATTCTCAGGCACTTGCTGGCACTTTGGAAATCAGCCATTCTTGGGAGAAATAGCTGGGTTGGGAACTGGGGAAAGAGAAGAGGAGAAATGCGAGGGAAGGGGTGAAGGGAAACGTCAAGGGCTCCAGCAAGGCTTGAATGAGTTTGCACAAGAGGTAACTGGAAACCAGTACAGCTAAAACCCCATTCCCCTGAGTCCCAGTGACGTCTGGTAGCCTTGCACCTATATGCTACTGCTGCTAATAATAATATTGTTATTCTAGACATGCTGCTGCAGATATCTGCTTAGGATGGATTTGTTTCCCATCCTTACACCAAGGTTCCAGCTCTACACACCTGAGGAGCTTTTTCTGATAGTAGTCAATAACGTTATTGACTTGGTCTTACAGGATGCTCTATGGACTGGATGCCCTGGCACTTCTGGGGACCTTGAAAGGTTATTGCAAAATGTCAATGTAGCAATTTCCTTGAGATTCCCCTTCTATTTAAAGTTGCTTCCCCTACACAAAGGATGCAGTAAGGAAAATGACATTCCAGAGCAGTCCTGATGTCTCCCAGCTGACTGACCACTTTGTGGAGGTCGTTATTCATTACAGTCATTATCAGTTCCTCCCAAAACTAAGAATGGGCAAGAAAAATGTTTAAAATTATCTTTTATGCCACCACACAGAACTTCAGTGTAACTTATATCTTCAAAACATTAAGGAAATATTAATAATCTATGGAAAACAAACCCTTCCTTGATTCCTCAGTGAAGCAAGGTCCCTCTGAGCAGCTCAGAGTGGATGCAGGCCTACAAATGCAGCCTCATCATTCCTGCAGTACAAGAATCGCCTCCTCTGTTGCATGGATGGGCTTCACTGTGTATATCACAGCTGGGAGCCCCAGGACATGTCCCAGTCCCAAAGCAGGATAAAACCCAGCTTGAACACCATGATTTCATTAATACAGGTCCTTAGCATGGGTAAGTTGGAAGCCAGGAGAGTAGGGAACATCAAAAGCACCTACAGCACAGACAAAACCTGGCAGTGGCTGGTGCCAGAAACCCAGCGGTGATCTCAAGTGCTCTTCCCATCAGGAATTCAGGCCAAAGCATCCCCCTTCAGAGGACAATCAAGACCTGTGTACAGCTTCAATGAGCAGAATTAGCAGGAGGGGCATTCGCCCGTGTGGCTTCATCCCAGAGGGCTTTGGTCAGACTTGCTACTTCATATGGAAAAGATTAAAAAGGCCCTTTTGTCTGCAGGGGAAGGCAACAGCAGGCAGGAGGCTGCCTGGGATGCAAATGCTCTGTACTGCGGCAGAGCAGGGAAACGCTGCAGGCAGGAGGGTCACTGGTGGCCAGTCCCTGCATACACTGGGAATTTGCATTCCCCGTAATTTTCATTTGTTCCGTGTGATTTTCAGAGAAAGGGAGAAGGACACAGTGGAGTTGAGAGAGCCTCTTTGGCAAGGGCTGATCGTGTCTCTCTTCCTCTCCTGCTCTCTCGGGATGCTCGGCCTCTGTCTGAATCAGCTAATTTTGTATTCACTGGCCAGTCTGCTGGCTGTAGGGGAAGAAAAAAACATGGGAAGAAGGAAAAAAAAAGAAAACCCTGATAGGAAAACCTGAATGCAGCAAGCAAAGAACAGGGGAGAAAAAGCTCTGATTTTGTATTATCTTCAAAAGGAGAAAAACAAAACCAGGAGAGGAAAAAGGTGCTGGGATTTACCAGCAATGAGGACTTGGATCTGCTATGATTCAAAGCCAATATCTTTCCCTTGCACATCTCAACTGGACCATGCCTAAGGGTGAGACAGAAAAGTGTAGACATAGGTGTGATGTGTGTCATAAATGTTTAGGCAAGATGGCTTCTGCACTTGAAGCCAGATGAGAATAATCTTAAGGATAAAAATATACATGTGTATATTTCTCAGGAACTGTAGCATTAGGACTCCTGTTAATTGCTATTTTGGTCTCATTAGAGAAAGAAACATTCACTAAGCATATTCACACTGCAAATGGGATTCATAACAATTTGTTTGAGTCTGAAACCACTTGTACCTCCTCCTGGAGCAGAGCCAGTGCCTATATTTAAACCAAAAGGCTGAGGGGAGCTGACATTGGTTGGTGCTGTACTGGGGGGTTTATTTATAGGCAGCTGTGTGCGGTCTGCGTGCGACAGGAACTCAGCACAGCAGGAGAGGAGCAAAGTGTTTGTGGGTGGCTGCACGCCGGCGTTTCACTGTGGGTTTGCTATACATGGGTCCCTGGGTCCATAGGGGCGTGCCTGGGTCCATAGGTGGGTGCAGGCTGGATCTCTACTTGCTCACTGAGCCGTAGCTGTGAGGGGTGGATGCGTATTTCAGAGGAGTGCATGTGTGTGCATGAACTGGCAGATCCATAGCCAAGCATCTGCATTTTTTGCATGCAATGGCATAGGCACAAGGCAGGCACTGGGATGCAGGAGCCCACTGGGATCTGCTTTGCTGTGGCCATCACTGCCCATGCTGCATGCAGCTGGCCACACAATTTGATGAGGGAAATGCTGGCAGCAGCTGCTGCACTGCCACATCTGTCCAGACACAGAACAGGAACAGTGACACAGCACCATGGGGTGGGGAAAGCTGCCAGCTCCCAGCCTCTGGCTTCAGGTGCCAAAGCTGCCCGTGAGCCGCAAAATAAATGCAACAGCAAAATACCTGCAATAGTGAAATACCTGCCCTGCAAAGCATCGCTGCTCTACATGAGTTGCACTTGTCCCTCACAGCCTGCACGCCTAATTCCTGGCCAAGTCAGACTGCAGTTCTCTAAGGGATAGCCTGTTTTGCTGGTTTATTTCTTTCTTCTTCTTTTCTTAAATTTAATTTTCTCTTCTCCAAAGTCATGCCTGGAAGTCAGGAGGGGGAGCCTGCAGGACACCAGGGCAGGCACAAGGCAATGGCTTCACTGAAAGCACAGAAAGCTCAAAGGCTCGTCTTCTGCTCCTGCACTCTGATCACTCTTACAGAAGGATATTTTCCCTCCAGCCCTTCCGGGGGTGCATGATCTCCGGTGGGGAACTTAGATGAAGGCATCAAAACAAGAAAGCTGCTAGAGGATGTGGCAAGGAAAAGGAGTGGCATCAATCTGATAAAGTGCATCTGAACCCACGTATGACCCGGGGTGGCTTTCCAATGACTGCGACTCGTAACATCCGTCACAAAGGATTGCTACAGCTGAGCCGAGAAAGAGCATAAGCCGAGATGGATTTGATCATATCAAACTGTTGGTCTCATATAATGCACTGCTCTCCCTAAGCTGAGGGTGACACACAAAAACGGGGCACAGGAGAAGGAGCAGGGACTCCAAAATAATTGCAGTGGTGAAACAGACTGCTGCTGGAATGGTCAGGACAGTGGAGCGTGGGAGCCCATCAGATGATTGCCATCCAAAGGTCTTTAAAAGACAAGATGTGTTTTCAACTGGAGAGATCAGCTCTCTTATTCAGACAGTGTTTTGTTCACTTAATGTTTTTAATTATTTCTTTTCCTCAGGCAACCAGAAAGCCTGAGGATCAACAAGTCTCTGTTCTCAGCAGTGCTCAGGCAAGCACTGGGAGACTTTCCATTTGTCTTTTTTTTTTCCTGGAGTCTCTGAACAGATGTGTCTCTATCAAATTTGGTTAGGTTTTTCTGACAATAAAATGTTGCTTTTTTCTTCTATTTTTTTTCCCCTGTTGAAAGTGCTGAAGACTATTTTCCCATGCTGTTGAAATATTTCAGAAGAGAGAAAGAAAAAGAGAAAAGGAGGTAGGGGGGAAAAGCCACAGTATCTCCTTGCCATGTCAGTTAGTTAAAATCTAAACTGAAATCTGTCCTAAGCAGAGCCTGGGGACTACTAAATCTATGGCTACGTCTGCCTCAATCAACCCTGCACTGTAGGCGGGATATAACCAGTTTTATAAAGAAAGAGGTAGAAATGTTCAAAAAACTGAAATTTTAAAGAGATTTGCATTAAAAATTCAAATTTGGATGAATAAATTCACTCACATAAAAGACATGAGAATTTTGCCTCTTCAACAGCTCTGATATCGCTGGGATAATTTTATTCCAGCATTTCTCAGCCAGGGCATGGGGGCTGCTCCCCAAGGCGGGACATACGACAACATCTACACTGTAGAGGAGGTGAATTCAGCAGCAGGGGGGGTGTGTGCAGCCCCCATGGGCACATGGGGCCTCAATGGAGCCCTGACAGAGGGGACAGGCAGTACCCCAAGGGAGGATCCCTGTCTTGATACCCTCTGCTGGGTGACATATATGGAAACAGGGGGTAAAAACCCTGTGGGTTCAAGGAGAAAAACCATACAGGACAGCTGAGCACAGAGATTCATGGCACTTTATCCATCTAGAGCAATTTTCAGGATGCTCTAGGCCTTAGTAAGGCCTTATTTGTGCTGCAATAAGCTGAAGAATTACTACAGAAAGAACCCAGTATCAACCTGAGCAGTGCAAGCCTGTCTAATCTCTACCAAAAAGCCACTTTGCTACCAGAATGTTCTGCCCAGGCGTGGTAGGTTGACCCTGACTGCACACCAGGTGCCCACCAAGCCATTCCATCACTCCCCTCCTCCTCATCAGGACATGGAAGAGGAAACATAACCCAGCACACCAAGTGACACTGTCCTGGACCTATCTAATTTACGACAATGGGACTCAAAAATGGCGAAAACAGAAAAGCGCGCAGCAACTCCACCTGTAAACGTGCATTTAACTCTGTTGAGCTGTTTCAAAGAGCCCGGTCTCACAGATTGGTGAGATTAACTCAGCTTTCCCACAAAGAACTGTGAAGGGAGTGAAAAAACAGCCTTCAAACACAGACAGCCCTGGGGTGAAGAATAAATACATGTCATACAGACATGGCCTGGCACGTGAATGATTATTATCATTGCAGATACACAGACATGCCGTTTCTTTAGAACTTTTTTTTTTATTTAACGTGCAAGTAGCCTGTGGAAATCTCCCTCACTCACTACAAGAAGGCAACACTTCCAAAGGGGGTAATTCAACACCTTGAGAGCTATAATTGTTTCCAAATGCAACATCTTTATCCTATAACACAAATAAACACTTGCTGGTAATGGTGTGCTTTGTTAATTACAATGATTCTTAAAATCTGCCCTAAATATGCATTATATTATAGCGACAATATTATAAATGAGCATCGAGTGACATTCATATCACCTATTAATAGCTGGAGGGTTTTGGCAGGTGGGATTCTGGGATTTATGTAAATGAGGAATGTGTTCTATTATAATTTCAGTGGATCTCCTCTGTAAACTTCTGCTGTGCTGAATTAATGTCTACAGTGCATTTCCTTTTTTTTTTTTTTTTAAAAAAAGAGGAAGCCACTTACATATATTATAGGGGGATAATGAATTATTATTATTCAAAATGTGGGTTTGTTGCACTCATTTGCATATAATGTTTAATTTTTACAGAATATTTCATTCTAATGCATGCAAAAATGATCAAAAAACTCTCCAAATATGCTAATGTAAATTCTATTGCAACTACATTGCAGCCTTTATTTCTAGGACTTTATTATAAAACATTAAAAAAAGAAAGCTCAACATTAAGATAATCTTTTAAAAATATGGCAATTGTTTTCTGGTAAGTGCTGGGTGAAACTCCCCACACATCTCCAATTACTGAAAAGCCTTGGACAAAAATACCTTTGTTTGGGTGTGACAGAAATCCTGATGAAATCAAGAGTCATCCAGGGATGTAATTGATGCTTTTTAATTAATTTTTTTTTATTATTTTGCAGAGGGAGGTGCATTGAGAGCCACTGAGGAGCAGCTCAGTGGGTTCTCCTGAAGATGTGGGAGTGCCTTGGGAAAGCCCAACCTGCCCTGAGGGCCACAAGCCCAGTCTCTGTTAGGATCAGTATTTTCTAGTCCGTGTCAAAGGAGTTTCCCCATCTCACTCCAAACAGACAATTAGGATGCTCTCATTAGCTAAAGATACTTTTTGATGTCTTCGCCTCTTCAGCGGAAAACCCTCACTGGTTCCCTGCTACTCATCCCTTAACTTCTTCTGATAGCAGAGCTACAATCGCTAATGCAGCAGTGTCAATCTATAATAAAATAAAATTATAATGATTGCAATTGAGTACCCTGTTCCAGATTTACACACGCACACGTACGCACATTCATCTAAGAAAAACTGAAGCAATTCCTCAGTCCATATCTAAATGTCTTCTCCGTTTATTTTTTCCCCTGTAGAGTTCACTGACGGGTCTGTGTTTTGAGAGCCTATCTTTAGACATCTGCTGCTGAAAACCTTCTTTCCATGTATATAATTAAAGACATTATTTTACAGCATTCACATTTTTACAATCTGGCATCATTTCTGTACATAAAAGCTTTGGTACTTCCATCTCTCCCTTATTGCATTACACTTGTTTAAGTTCAGTAGTTCTTATTCTGGGAATAATACCAGCGGCCATTCTGCAGCCACAATTATTAAGGTAGGGCCTATAAAAGGAGATGAGTTTTGGATTGCACCTATAAATGATGATATGTGGGCTTTTAATGCTTTTCAGTGACTAGAAGTCCTATATTAAAGGAACTCCACAGAAAACAGCCTGCACCCATGCTCTGGGTTGATAGCAAAGGTCAGAAAAGCTTTCTTCTGGGCACATTTATAGAAACGGGAGACAAGAACCTCCGCGTGAAAAGTCCTACCTGCTCCAGGCATTAGAGGAGAGCCAGGGAACAACACACGGGAAATTAAATATGCTGAGGAGGTCCAAGCAGGGAACAATGCTCACGTTAGACTTGTAAACAAGAGTGGGAGAAGGAATACAGACTGCCACGCATTACGAAGTCTGGGAGTAGAGTGATCATAAATGTTAAACAAACAGCACATTATAATGGTATTTGTTTGAGTCCACAATATGGATTCTGTTCATGTCACAGCTGTCATGAACTTATGTTTTCATTTCTCTGGGAAGCGTATATGCCCAAAGCATGCTAAATGTACCTGGGAGTGGCAAAACACATAGGATACATTTAAAAGGATTGTGTTGGGGTTTTTTTTCCTGACAAAGGGAATGTTTTCAGTATTTAGCTGAGCAGAATATTTTAATATAGATTTTTTTTTCTGGTATGTAAACCAATAGGTTTATATTGAAAGACACTAAAAAAAAAAGAACAACTGAAAATAAACCAATTTCCAACTTTCTTCCTCAGTAAGACTTTCTCCTCCAGATCCCAGAGCCCCCTGTTACTGACCCAGCACTGAGAGCCCTCTCCCCCAACCTTCCACATCCCAAGGGAGCGCAGCACCTGGAGTAGAGCAGTGCTCAGCACCTGCAGGGATCCTCCATCCCAGCACTATTCCCTTCATCCATCACTAATTCCACCATAGCTGGGGATTTGGTTTCTCCCCATCAGGGGTTGAGTGGGCTGGGGACAGCTGAGCCATGGCAGCCCTGTCCTTTGTTTTGAGAGCATCAGCACTCTCAAGTGCTCTGAACAGATAATCCTGTTTGCTTTAACCTTGATGTAAGCACTCTGGAGCTGCCTTGTATTTTCTCCATGCTGACAGCTTCTGGCCTGGTACTCCAGGCGTGTTATTATATCCCTGAACTCTCTATCTGGGGACAAAAGTGCATGGAAATAGGGGGAGAATTGGGGGTGCCTTGCTGACAGATTGGAGGATGCCTACCAGCCTTGCCATGCCAGGGAGCATCAATGTTAAAGTGATTAATTTCTCTTCTCCATTACTCCAAATTAGCTAAACAAATCCCTCGCTAGGGCTGTCATACTGATGTTCAGCATGCAAATTGTTTCTAATGAGTGGGGCACCGCGGCTGGTGGCGAGCTCGTAAATCCCTTGGTTGGGACACGTGGTTCCTGCGTCCACCGTGGGAGAGAGGAGGCAAAGGCCCCCAGTGCAGCCTGGGATGAGCTCTGCTCCACACACTTCTACTTGCAAAGGAGGGGGAATATCTCATGGCTACGGAGATGTAGAAAGGTTTATGGAGAGAAAGATGGGGGTTGGGTTTTTTTCCAAATGGAAATGCCCCCAGTTTCATTTGATTTCATCTCTTTGAGTGCAAAATCCTAGCAACAAAGCCTATCCAACCTTCTCCAGAAGATTCAGTGAAAGAGGTTTCTCAGTAGACACAAATGGCATTTTCAGCTAAACCTATTTCCATGGTTTCTATAGAAAACAGCGATTTCTATATTAATTGTTAGATTGTTAAAACCAAAAGCTTTCCAGATAAAAAATTAAAACATCTTGGTATTCACATTTTTGATTGACAAAATATTATTACTTCCCATTGGAAAAAATAAAACCTTTGACCCCAACCATGCCTATCCCTCCACTGACTTTGTGAAGCAGTCACTTCTTGGACCTGCAGACCACTGAGCAACCCTGGAAGTATCACAGCATCTTCTCAGTCTCCCTCGCTTTTTCCTCCCCTCAGTGGACTCACATATGTATTCTCAGTACAACTTCAACCTCCAGCAGGATTCAAGTATGTAGTCAGGTCAAACATGCGATAAGCTCCTTGCTTGATAACTAATGATTTCAGGAGGTGTTTCTGTGGCCTCCTGCTGAGATCACTGGGTGGGTCTGAGCAGAAAACATTGAAAGGATGCAGATAAGCACTAAGTGGAAATTTTGGATACCCAAGAGCATCTGCTTGTGATGCTCCCTAGGCACGCTGCCGGCTTAAGCACCTTTGAAAGTCTTAGTGGGTGTCCATTGACGTTTTTTGGCACTTACTGCCTTTGAATATCTGCCCTGAGCATATTAAAATGCTTTATTGGGTTAACAATTATTCTCAAAGTCATATTCTTTCTTTTATTGAGTATCCAGGCAGCAACAGAGAATTCATCAAAATGTTTGCAAATTTGTAATGTTTCACTCACTTCGGCATGAAGATTGGTTACCAGGAAGTACGTTATCCATTATTCATTAATCTTTTTCCTTTACCCCCCCTTTCCTGTTCAGAGCCATCATGTGTTACACTTGACCAACCATAATGAATAATGAATTACTAGCAAACAGTCTAAAGCAAACAGTAAAAGCCAATAGGTGGGAAAATTATTTGTCCAACCTATTTGGTGAATACTTACAAATAATAGACCCATTCGTATAAATCAGGATCAGTTCATGACAAGTTTGCTAACTGGACTAAGGCTCTGGTTCAACAGAGCATTAAGCACACGCTGGAGTCAACAGGATTTTCATTTGTGCGTATAATTAAGTGGTTAAAATGTTAAGTAACTTGTTGATTCATAGCCTGGTGTCTTAATGAAGTTACTTACAAGAAAAAGCCCCATAGTTCTTAATAAGCCAAATCCCCAGTGTTTAATCTTTGGAAGAATACTAAGAGGAAAAGAAAAAAAAGAAGCACTGTAAAAAACCATAACATTTCTATATTTGTTTTGCATATAACTCAAAGCCTTGCCCTCTCTAGTACAGCAATCAGAATTTCTGTGTTGACAATTGGGCCAGCCTAGATCATGTTTCCTACCCAGCATATTTGTGATGCTGGTTGAAACTCATGAAATGTCTCTTTGGACCAGTAAAACACAGATCTGAGCTTGTTTAGCCCTAGGGCGCCGAAGCCAGGATCCTGGTAACAGTAATTCCTGGTTCCTCTGTTACACAGGCAGCCTGTCCTGGGAAAAGAGACTGGAAGGCTCCGTTATGAGAAGTCAGCACATGAATCCATCAGCCCTGGGGGAGTTGATGGTTCAGAGGCTTCGCTCCAGATGCTTTGTCCAGCATATTCTATATCCACTTCAACACTTGATCTGAGACCCCCCCTCCCAGAGTTTTCTGGCCCTTGAGAATGTGTTTATGCCCACAGAGTAGCCAGAGCCTTGTAAGAAACTTCCATTTTATAGTATTCCCTAAGAGATTTTTTTGTTGATCTAAAATTGTCAACATGGTTTTAAATATAGGAAAGAAAGGAGGACAATAAGCATTACTTTGGATAAGATACTTCAAATATGCAGGTGCTGTTTCTTTTTTTTTTTAAGTAATCTTTCCTAAATACTTATTTTTCAAAAAGGTTGAATATTATCTTATTTTATTTAAAGCAAAGCTATGACCAGCGTTATTTAACTGCTGTACCTATTCCTGGGTAATCCTGTTGCCATGAGTGCTGGTGTTATATTTATTAATCAATCAGTCAGAAATAGTTATGTCAGCAAAGACAATGCAGATTCATCTGGATGATGCCCATCTTCTAAAGTTTTGAACACCACTATTCAAATTCTAGAAGAAATAACCAACCTTGTGGAGTGAATATCAAAATCATTCGCTATTCATTTGTTAGAAGAACTCCATGGAAAGATGTGGCTGCCTCTTGTGGATTTCAGTGGGCACAAATATGAAAATGCTAGAAATTCCTGATGTAACTCCAGATATTCTTTTGCACCCAGGGAACACAAACAGCTTTCCCTGACAACAGTTCACATGAAAACTCCTATATTATTACATTTTCTTCTCCAATAAGACATTTCCATTACAAAAGCATTATTATAAAACCTCTGGGAGCAAATATATATATTGCCCCCCCACACATGTACGTACACAGATATTTTTCTTCTGAGTACCTGAAGGTCTTTCAGCAAACTAGTAATAACAGCCAAGCCTGGACAAAACAAGAGAGCCCATGGGGACCAGCCTAAGATCTGTTCTTGAGCCAGGATCAGCCATTGTAGCTCAGGGAGGACTCCAAAGAGAAATTCATGTCCTTGTGAAGCTGTGATTAAATATTCAGCATCACCAATGGGAAAACCAACATAAAACAGCAAAACTTCATTTCCTTTCTGATTCTATTCAAATACAGAAATCTTTGGTTGCAAAGTAGAATTCCTTATGGATTCTTTGGAAATGTTCTTACCTGAGATACAGGAAGGAGGAAGATTATGTCCATTATAAATTAATAGTTTCACATTTGATAATGTCCACGCAGGTTCCTGAGCATCCCACAAAAGCTGGAGGGACCTTTTACACTCCATCCGTCACAGACGAGAAGCCCGGTTTCCCATGGGAAGGCCATGTTTGTCTCGGAAATGCGACTCTGGAAGCCAACAGATGGCACTTGCAGAGCTCCAGCATTGCAGACACCATCACCTCTGCCAGCTGGTACCCAGGCGTTGGAGGCAGATGTAACCAATTAGCAGAGATGCCCACTCCTCAGCCTGAGCCCAGTGCATGACAATGAAGGAAAACTCGTCCAAAGTCCTTCACGGGCCACTGGCAATGCTCTTACACAGGGAACCACAAGCTGCTCGAAGAGGCCAGTGCAGCTGGACCAAACCTGCTTTTTAGCCCAAAAAGAGGTTTATAATGGCAAATAATCACGGGAAAATTCCTTCCTGTGATTGCAGTAACTTCTTTCACCGTCCCAAAATTTAGGGGCAAACAAAGCGTTAATGACAAGTTCGAACCACCTGGTTTGAGAGTCCTGGCTGCTGATGAGCAGCTAGCAAGAATTGGAGTAATATCTGAGAGGAATGGGTCACTGTGCAATGGGCTCAGTGGGGGGGCCGCGGGGGCAGGGCTTTGTACCGGGACGTTTATCGACTGTAAAGTAGTCGTAGCTGAAGAGGGCAATTACCTAAAGAAAAAGAAAGTGTTTCTAAGTACTGCTGGTCATTGAGCTCAGAGATCTTCAAGGAAGGATTACAAAAGATGAGGGATTATCCAGTAAAGCAACTGAGCTTGTTGAAAAGATGTGGTTTGGGGGTGTAAAATAGCTCTCTGACTGGTTTAGGAGTGAAAGCTCTAACCTTTTTGGGGTGTATTGCCTATGAATTAAGAAGTTTTTGTTCTGTCGGTGTGTGTACACCACCTGGCACAGTGGGCTCTGTGCTGTGTTTGAAAGGGTTAGAAACATGAAAATTTACTTTCCATTGTATTCTATTTTAGAACGGTTTTTAAACGGATACAAAAAATAAATTAAAATCAATGTAAGTGGAAGAGATCTAAATCTGACCTCTCTATACTGCAATGTAGAACTGGTTAATCCATTGGAGTCAAAGAAAATAACCTTGTAAAGTAAATGGGCTCAGAATATGACCTGATATTAGTGTGCTGGGGGTTGGGATTGTTCTGGAATGACATCAATGGACTAAAGAAAACAGTGCAAATTAAGTACTCTGAATCAATTTACATGCCCACGGTGTTACCTTTGACATGTGCTTTCAGCAGTACCCTTGAGATGACTGTTTTCCCTTGTGATGGACAGTTTCCAAGCATATTTATTTAGCTATGACAAACTTGAATATCATGAGGAGGTGGAGCAGTTATATGCTCTAGCAGATGCTTTCTGGCCAACAAGTTTAATATTTTCTCTCCCTCTCCCTCTCTCTTACTCCTTCCAGCCACAGTAAATGTGACAATTCCTTGTATGGCCACTGCAATGCCAGTTTAAGCCATAAGCCATTCAATGTGATAACAGTGTGACTTTACTGAAAAATGGGAGACCTGAGAATTTCCTAACAACCTGTCTGGATTTAGATTAGAGCACACCGCCATCGCCATCGGTGACATAATATTCCAGCTGCACTAAATCATTTC
>NW_010209252.1:14872-24790 GCF_000695765.1 Mesitornis unicolor
CAGGAACACAGCCTGCTGGATACCCGCAGAGACTTTCATCATTTTGTTCTTGTATGGCAATGTACCACTGGTGATAGAAGATTCAGCTTTAAGGCAGACCTGGAGTTAACCAGGCTGCTGTAGTGGGAGCTGCACAAGTACTTTGTGTTGGGTTTTTTGCATCCTTTGTTGTATCCTTTCTGCATATCCTTAACATGGGCCTTTTGCTTCTGTATAGGAAGAAAAGTTGCAAATACATGCAGGTCAAGCAAGTAGAGTCTGAAAGGGAGCTTGAGATGTATCACAGGAGGAAAAGGAAAACCAAAGAGTGGGAGAATTCACCCTCAGATGATGCTGAAGGTTCTTCACTTCTATTCCATTTCTGTGCCCAGGATTCACTGGGTGGTCAGAGCTGCCACGGGTGAGGTGCTATGGACCTGTTCTGGGGAAGGGAAACTGGGAGCAGATAACCTCAGCACCTCCACATATGTGCTTTGGTGGGAAAAGCTTGTGTGCTTGTTGGGAAAAAGAGTGCAGAAAGAAGATGTCCCAGAAGAGGTGCAGAGCTGTGAGACTCCCTCTCACCATCCCTATTCCAGGCCCCTCAGGAGAGTCATTACCTCTAATTTAGTTTCCTGAATGTCAGTGGAAAGGCTGTAATCATTTGTTTGGCAGAGGCAGGGCAGGCCAGGACGTCGGCAGGACCTGTCAGGGTGTCACTTCATCTCTCGCACACTTTGTTAGACGCTGACAGCAGCTTGCCATTACCATTGCAGGGCCAATTATCCCTGCATTGCAGGAACATGCCCCACTCGGCACCCTCCCTTCCTCACCCACTTGCCCTTCCTCTCTGGATCATTAAAATTATTTTGCACACACAGATACACACACACACACAGATACACACACACACACACGTGTGCAGGTGCTCACCTCAGTGGATTAAGCAAGAACCAGCTGTGGGTTCCTCAAACCTGTCACCACGGGCAGGAGCACCATGAACTGCAGAGAAAGATGTATTTTTTTTAATATTTTAGAAATCATGAGATATTAAAGGCTTGTGTTTCCCCCTGGGTTTAATTACACTGAATGCATTCAAACTCCTCTAATAGGTAGTAAATCTCTGAAAATCTGCAGAAGAGAAGTGGGTTCATCAGCTTCACACAAGCTAGGGGAAATGTAGCTCTTCATCCTGGAGGGATTTCTCCAGCGTGCAAAAAAGGGGTTTCTACCAACCTCTGGGTGCTGGTATTCTTCATGCTACACCAGGATGTTGGACAAGGGTTGAAGTTCCCTGTCACTGACCGTATATACACTCCTTCTTTGGCTACTTGCATCCAGGTGTCACACAGTCTGTTCTGAGTCCTGGGATATTCAGGCAGCCAGGGCTCTCTTGTCCACGGCCAAACCACAATCCACTACTTTGGGCAGCAATATCTGTCACTCTCTCACACTTCAGATCTGCCTGGCAGCCCGAGGGATGGGCTGTGCTTCCACACCTGGTGTTGCTTTCCTACCTCTATCCTTCCTTTCCTCTGTCCTGACCACACATAGCCGATATCACCCTGCTGTGAGCTGAGATTGATATTCAGGACAAACCTTTCTCCACTGATTTGTAAACTCCCTGGCCTCTGGGAATCTTAGCCAGACTATCTTCTCCTTCACCCTATCCAACCGTACCATCTTTCTCTCTGTTTTTTTCTTCTCTTTCGTTTTCTTTTCCTTGCCACTTTTGTAAAACAACTTAAATGTCATCTTTCTGCAATTACCCACAGAAGAGAGAAATGAATAGGAACATTCCCACAGGGGTCCCTGTCTTAAATGAGGCTTTTGTTGTTATAAATTGTTACTCAAAGCAGTACAAGCCTTTGGAATCACTCACATGTTCCTGGTAACTTGATGCATGGGGCTTTGAATTCAGAGAGCTTGTGTGGAGTCTGCCAGCTTTTCCAGAGGTATGAAATCTGAACGCATAATTCACAGCAACAGCAGCAACTCCTTTTGCCTAATGCTGGCTGCCACCTTGCCAGGCACAGATGACTTTGAGTTGTGCCCACCACAGCTTCCTTGTCCCTGCATCCCTGCTGGCCAGCAGTGCCTGCCTTGAACCTGCCTCGAGTGACCAAATCAGGGAGAAAACATTGTAGCAAGGCTTGAAAATTTTCCTTACTGTCTTTGAATCCCAGCCACGCTGGTTTAGGACGGATGTTCCCCATCCCAACAGGTGCGATGTTGCCTAGTGGTTAAAGCAAAAAGACTTGGCTTGAGGAAAGCCCAAGTGCCCTTTTGCTGCTCTGCTGATGATTTAAACCTCCTTTGGGTGAAGACCTGCACCACCACCCCTCCCTACATCTCAGAAGTGTGAGGCAGTGGACAGTCTTCCAAATGCATGGGGGTGGCTTTGGGAGAGTTAACATTAAATAATTTAAATCCCCATCTTGAAAGTTCAGAGAAACCTAAGTGTGGGCCAAACCCCATCCGGAGCTCCATTCCTCACTTGCAGCACCTGGACAGAAAGTGTCATGGGAGAGCTAAGCTTTGTGATTGCATGGCTGAGAAAGGTAGCTTCTTAGTTGATTTTTTCCCCTTTCCTGCAAGATTTGGGGATGGAAGGGTAAACACTGAGCTTTGAGAAGGGTTATGGAGAAAAATCTCAGCAGCTGCCCAAAGCTGAGCTGTCACACTCCTGCATGAGCTCCCCCCCTGCATTGCTCTGGCCCTTAGGATGCTCGGTCCTGAAAGCCAAGACCCACAGACCATGTAAGCTCACAGCAGGGACCAGAGAGTCCCCTGGGAATGTGCATAGCAATATTTGCCCACTGCTGCCAGATCATTTTAATTTTTTTCTGCTCCTGTGGAAGGAACCAAATGGGGCATGGGTGCAAAGCACTGATATGGCCAGAGCTGCAATGCCAAGTTAAGCTGCCAGCCTGAATTACACTGTATAATGAGGGTGTCAGTCATTTTTCTAAAGCTTAGGGAGGTGAGAGGGAATGGAGAGAGCCCGGCTCTGTCACGCCACATGTACAGGCACTCACCCATTTCTCCTTCCTCTCTTTGTGCCTCTCCCCACAGCAGAAAGAAAGAAACAAAGACTACTGCATCTTCCCAAACAGATCACAAAATCAGCATCCTTTGAAAAGGGGCTAAAATAAGGTATTAAACTTTAAATACCGTTTCTTTCCACGCTGCTAAGCAGTTTATTTATCCCAGCATGAGCCCACCTTAAGAGCTGTGACGACAGAAAGCTCCGCTGGTAATTACTGCAGGAGCCAGCAGGCTCTAGTGAGTCACCACAGCGCCAGTGTGCAGAGACAAGGTAAGGGGACAGGGACAGACAAGGAACACGGGCTGGCCAAGCATGACGCCTTGACACCCACTTGGGAAGATGTGTTGGGACATCTTCTTTGCTCCTTGCCAGGAACCAGCTTGCCAAATAGGCTGATGCTACTGGAGCTTTGTCAAAGGAGCATCCTTAGATATAGGCCACTTCCTTGGCAATGTGATCCTGATGTGCCAGAGGAAAATGAGGCCTTCTTGTGAAAAAGGTCCTCAGCTGGCTTGGTCTGTGGATGCAGCCAAGCTGTGCCCTTCAGAAATGGTGCTGAGCAAAGATACCCTTGGTGTGTTGCTGGCTGTCCTCCCTGCTAGCAGACACGTTGGCTTCATTATCAAGATCTGTCCTCCCAGTCCTGCGCGCTGGGGGGAGCGGAGCCACTTCAGTTCCGTGAGTGACACTGGAGTGAATCTGAGGTGACAAGCTGGGTCTGCTGGGAAGGGATGGCAGCTCAGCACTAAGAAACCTTCACAGCTCCTGCCCAGACATTAGAATATGTCCCCTCCTCCTGTGCAGTGCTGGAGCTGACAGCAGGGTCAGCCCATGCCTTGCAGCAGAAGTAGCAGCTCTAGGAAGAAGGAGGATCAGCTCCCCTTGTACCTTCAGAGATGACAGTTACTGCCATCCTTCCACCACCCTCCCCACTAGGCAGATGTTATCCCTTCTTTTTTGTGATTGGATGCTGTTCCCAGAGCAACTTACAAGGTCTTTTTAGGAGGACTTTACCATTGCAAAAAACTCAACTAAAACATTATCAGAATTCGGTGATGGATGCTGCACAAATATGCACAATGCTAAAATTTCCTGGGCCAAAGAGCTCATCTAAATACCCAAGACATGTAGCAGATTGGAGAAGAGACAGAGCATGGCGAACTGAGTTGCCCAAATTCACCTCCTAGTTGGGTGGGTGAGGTGAGAGCAGGACTCAAATCTCCTGTTTCCTGTCCACCGGGCTTCCTGGATCCTGGCCCAGCTTGTTCCTCAAGATGGTAATTAAATGGGACACGGGCCCTGAGCAGTGTCTGATTTAGCTTCACACCTGGTGGGCTTAGTCACCAGCATGCAGCCTCATCTCCATAAGAACAGCGCCTGTTACCTGTGCTCTGACACATCAAATGTGGGCTTAAAATACCACTGGGTTTCTGACTGAACTCCTCTGGGATTTCTCCAGATTTGTCTCTCCTGTCAGTTGCACTTAAATGGTTGTGTTCTCTGATGGCTCAAAACTTTGAGGTCTTTTGTCCCGCCTTGCAAGGGAGCTCTGGGCTCCCGTCCTTCCCACCGGTCCAGGTCCATGTTATTCCCTTCTGCAAGTCTTGGCAGTGTCTCTCTGGTGTGGCTACTCCCAGGAGCAGGTCTTTAGGATGTAGAGACACAGAGGTAGTCTTTGGCAGCCAACCCAGTAGTAGCAGATGGAAGTGTGAAGTGCAAGAGGAAAGCTACAAATGGCCCAGTATGAAAAACCTGACACATTTTGCGCTTGTACATCATCTCTTTCAAGCTGTGAGATAGCACCAACTACTGAAAAGGGCTATTTTAGTCAATGTCTCATGGTGCTTGGCCCTCTTCATACACTGGCCTTCACCTGCATGTGGAGATCACAGTGCACACAACAGTAGTTTCATCAGTGCTCATGTCCTTCCCTCCAGTGACGAGTTAACACACAGCGCCATGAAGAGTATTATCCTGAGCAGCAGGGAGAGCCACGGTGGTCGTCTGTGTGCATCTTTTCCCAGTAATGATCCAAAGTGCACAAAAAGGTCTGAGGCCCACAGGTTTCTCCCTGTCCTTTTGCAAAGCTGTGACCTTGACGAGGATCAGACAAATGCGGAGCCATGTGGCTGCTCAGCTGGACTTGTTAATGGCCGTCCCACTTCCAACAGAGAGGCCTGAGGGGAAGATGGCTTTGACTCCAGAAGGGAAACAACTATTTCCATGGGCAGTTATCAAGATGGTGGCTCTGTGCCATCCCTTCAACCTGAGGTCCTGACTGGAAACTTCCAGCAAGCCCCAGCAGGAAGAACTTGGGTCTGGCAGTGCCAGTAATGAGATCCAGCTGGCTCCTTGGCCAGCAGCTCTCTGATGCTATGGCAATAACACTGCCAAGAGGTGGTCAGGGCTGGATGAGCGAGGAGGACAAGAGGTGGGGAGGCATGAGCACAGCACACACCAGTCTCAGAGATACTCCATTACTGCCATGAGTTGTCCCTGTGGCATGGGGATGCAGGAAACCTGCACCCAGAAGCCCTGAGGGCAAACACAAGTTCCCTCATGGCCTTCAGAGCTCTCCTGGGATTTGGAGATGATCTCTGTGGTCACAGTTCAGTCCTTTCCCAGTTCAGCCTCTGCAGAAGACACCAAGTCCTGATCCTGAGGTACATCTCCATAATTTCTTCTGTATTTCAGATCATGTAAGAGCATCTAATATTGCCCACCTCCCTTCCCCAATCCTGGGTGTGATAGGATGGAGCAGGACAAAGAGGTAGTCTATGTTCTGTACATTACAGATCTCCTTGCCAACAAGCACACGTAAGTAGCCAAGGACAGGTATAGACCAGAGGAATACCTGTATTTCAGAGGGAAGAGACACCTAGGGAGGCTGTATGGGCAGGAGGAAAGGGACATTCCCCCTCTGATGTTCCTGGTACCTGCAGGGAGAGCTGATGCTGCATTTTTCCCATGCGGCCACCGGAGGGCAGCTCGAGGGAGAGAGCCGACCCCAAACCTCCAAAAAAAAGGGAGCAGGGGAGGCAGCAAGCGGAGATGCGGAGGTGGCCGTGGAGCAGGGTGCAGGCTCAGAGGGGACAGGCAGGGGGGAGCCGCTTTAACAGCAGGGAGCTGGGGATGTGCAGGCTGAAACAGCTCAGCTCTCTGTGAAGGAAAGGAATTTTATGTCTGTGCAATGAAGGAGCCAATTAAAGGCATGATTTAATCAGTGTGTTTTAGTGGGAGCATTAAGGGACCTGGATGGGGCATCAACCATTAGCTGCCAGGATGCAGCAATGGTAGCCAAAGCGGTAAAGCCACGTCCTAAATGGAGCCTCTCTGAGGGATGTTTGTAGCCTTCAGCCAAGCCAGGGTCGAACTTGTGACAGGGCAAATGGTAGCTACAGCTGACACGAGCTGGGTTTAGAAATAAATCAGGTGAAGATGACAGATCCTTCGGACACCAGGGTAAACTCTTCCCTGTTGAAGTTGGCAGGGCCAAGGGATGTCATGTTAGTGACTGCAGGGCCTGCCTTTCTCTCATTGAAAAAGACTTTGATAAAAGCATCTAGGCCAAAAGATTCATCTGTGGTTCATGCCGATGACTGCTGACTGATAATTGTGCCATGTCCAGCAGGAACAGGCCAGGCTGCTGTGCCAGCGCAGGGCAGCCACCAGGATGGCCTCACCCCAGAGTCCATCACTGAACACTTTGGATTGACCTCTTGGGTTGTGTTAACCGCTTGAAGGAGCCCTCAGCATTTCTATCCTCTTCTGAAATGCAGAGCATGGTGTGGCAGGGTCTTGTGGCTTGGAGACATTAGAGATGTGGATTTTGAGCAATGCATAATGTGGTCCCACATTGCTTGCTTGCAATGCAGATTTCTGTGCTATTTTATTGCAATGGGGAACTGAATTTTGCCTGCTTTGATTCCTCCTGCAATTTCACATCTTTCTTCAATTGCATCTTAGAAATCCCAGTGGCCCTGGTGCAAACTGCTTTTTTTTCTTCTTCTTCTTTTTTCATACAGCAGAGGCTGCATTTCCATGGTAGGTGAAACAAGGCTTTGCACAGATCATCTGCAAAGTGCTTAAGGACCCAGCAGCAGGAGGGGTGCCACATGAAAGGAAACGATGGCACCAGCAGAAAAAAAAAAAAGAAGGAAAAAAAAGGGGGGGAAAAAAAAGAAAAGGAAAGGAAAAGGAAGACTTTGCCATTTGGAAGGAAGTTAACATGACCTTTCTTTTCCCTGGGAGAGACCAAGTCCCAGCTCAGTGGCAGGAAGGTGAGTGCAGTGTCTATGCAGCATTCAGAACCAAATAGCATTGACTTGCTGTGAACTCACTTCAGTTGAAAAACGTAAGGGTGCCCAGGGAAAGAAGTTTAAAAGGAAGATAAATGCTGAGGCAAATGGATTCAAATCGGTGGGCTGGGGTCACAGCCACCAGTAAATGCTACTTCCATGAGCAAAGACTTGGATTTAGTTCTGTCACTGATGCATACTTCTTACATTGCCACCAGTGTGTTGCCATCACTAAAACAGGCATCTTCTCTCTTCTTTCAGGAGTTTGTAGAAAATAAATACTTTGTAAGCCATGATGCACTCACATGCTACAACAATATGAACTACGTAAATACCTAAAATAGATCGATTCCTGTCAGCAAATATCCAGACATTCTGAAATCATTCTCATCAGCTCAATTTCCAAAGATAGATGGTTCCAGACTAACCTCATTTCTCTGAGGAAATGATTTTTTTTTTGAAAGAGAGAAAGGAACAGTAATGTATTTAACCAATCTTGATTTCAGTGTAATATTTCAAAGCCATATTAGTTTCATTAGTTTTGCTGAGAATTAGCATAAGACCTGTAAACTAGTCTCTGCTAGTGGCTAAAGGAGAGATAATAGCAAACAAAACTGAAAGAGGAGTTGTTTTTTGGAAGTTAATAAAGATTTCTTAATGAATGACCTTGGACCGCAATTTTTCAGCTCTGACCAAGCATTTGCTTACGGGGAATTGGGAGGCACCAGAAGCAGGCAGGTATTGCCCAGAGGAAGATGTGGATGATCTCAAAGGCTGGAGGAAGGGGCTGGCAAGTGATGCTGTAATTCACACTGTTACATGTGTTGGGACCAGGAACACATCCTCTGCAAATGTCACGAGAGGAGAAACACCGGGGTGTACAAGCTGATCAAAGGAGGGCTGTGAATCACCAATGAGCTTTGTCCATGAAAATGTCAAGCGATATCCTAGGATGTACCAGGCAAAGAATTCCCCAAAGAGATAGAGAGATATTAATGCCATTATGCAAAGCCCTAATGTTCTTTTATCGGGGATACGACATGACAGCTTTGGTCACCCAAGGTCAGAAAAGATAAATTCAGTGTGGATGTATGCAGAGAGACCGTCCAAAAGGCTCTCCTTCCCTTCATTCAGGTTTAGAAATGCAGCTCAAAGAGTTTTGCTTGTTTGGGACATAATGGCTGAGAAGAGATGATACCTCTTTCTTGGGCAAGGGAGCTAAGACCCAGGAAACAGGGGATAGTAAAAATAATAGTACCAGTATGAAATCTAGTGGACATGCATGCACCCAGTAAAGTAAGGAAAATTGAGTAGGGTGCCTGATAATCAGATGTTAAAAGCAGCGGATAACCTTGTCTCTCCTTCAGCAGCTTCTGGATGATACAGGGTGCGGCTGAGGTTAAGCGAAAGGGTTTTTCCCAGTCTATGTTCTAAGAAAATTAAGATTTCCCATTCAGCTCCATGGTCTTCCCTGCTCCCCGCGGAGGCACAAGGGAAACAGCAGCTACCAATGTCAGCCCTCTGCAGCCCCAGGAACTGCAGCAACCCTGAACGTAACTCAATAGCTCCCTTTACTTTATTTTTCAACAAGTTGGTCTAGACCGGTCTCCTTTGTCATCCGTGTGTCCAAATAAGAAACCTTTCTATAAATCCCTCCATAAACATGTAATCCGTATTGCATCAAATTCTCCTTTGGTATAATCCCTAAAAGAGACTTTCACAGGAGAAAAATATGGTCCATTCTCTTGACGTTCAGTGCTGCATGGGTAGTCTTCTCAATCTCACTAATGCCCAATAAGTAAAGGATATTTTTTACAAGGCTGGGATACACAGAAAAGTAATAAAACATATTTCAAAAAGAGATCTGTTATATTTTCAGATCACAGCAAATCTTAACATAAGCCATGTACAATACCAAGCAGCTGTTTCTTCCATGCCATACAAACACAGACAAGCTCCATCTCCTACCCAGCAACCCCCAGACACACGGCATCAGAGAGATGCTGGGAGAAATTGCCCTCTGCACAGTGCTTTGGAAAGGAACAGCCACAAAAGCTATGGAGCTGCAGGCTGTGGTTTGGAAAAACGAGCAAAGCAGAGTTTTAACTCTCAGAAAAGGAGCTCAGACCCACAGCAGGGCCTTGGAGGAGGACATCAATAACATGACAGCGTGCAGCGCCCAAGCCAAATGCAGCCACTGTAATTAAGATGGATTATTTGTCTGTGCTTGGGAGAGGATGGTGCAGCACAAGCTCCTTGGAGGCTGGTGTGACCACATGGGGGTTTCATATAGGGATTCCCAGCTGGAAGCTGTGAAGGGGTTCTGGGGCAGAACGGGCACATTTAGCTTTTTCACTGCTGATTCAGCACCCCCAGCCTTGCCAAGCATTCGGGCTTTCAAGCCATTTACATCCAAAGGCAATTGGAGAAATCGTTTGACAAGCTTCATCCCGAGATGTTGGCAGATACCCAAGACCGACTTCGTTACTCAAAGATTATGTTTACAGTGAAATGATTTAGGGATTGAGGGATTATCCAGCATGGGCCCACAGCCCAACACCTCCAGAAGTACCAAATACCTAATGATTCCTG
>NW_010209252.1:24808-31434 GCF_000695765.1 Mesitornis unicolor
GATTCTTTTTCTTTTTATTTTTTTTCCCTGGGATAAAACAAAACTGTTCTGTTCAAACAGCGCTGTCTACAAATCATTAATAAAAGCAATTGGCTGATTTACATCTGGCATTACAGAGGTCAGAACAATAAAACACAACTTTATTTTGCAGCTAACGCACACTTTCTGCTATTCTTTACAAAGGCTGTCAGAAAGCAGTGCATGAGGTTTCTTTTTATTTTTTTTCCCTGGGATAAAACAAAACTGTTCTGTTCAAACAGCGCTGTCTACAAATCATTAATAAAAGCAATTGGCTGATTTACATCTGGCATTACAGAGGTCAGAACAATAAAACACAACTTTATTTTGCAGCTAACGCACACTTTCTGCTATTCTTTACAAAGGCTGTCAGAAAGCAGTGCATGAGGGGAGAGCAAGGGAGGGACTGCAGGGAGCTGGATGGGGAGAACGGGGAATTATTGGTGTCGGGGGAACATTGCGGGAGAAATGAAGTGGTGCATTTCTAATGGGCTGGAGGGGGGGTTTTTTGTTGTTTTTGGTTTTGTTTGAAAGGTTTATGACAACAGAACAGGGCTCTGGGTTGTTTAGTAGAGGACCACTCTCTTATTCCTATTGGGGAGCAGGTTTTTTGCTTTGTTTTTTGAAGCTGAGTATGTCACTGGGTATTTCCCGAAGGAAACCCCAGTCCTATTAAGGAGATCTGATATAAGGAGTCTTTAGAACAAAGTTTGCATGAGTCCAGTAATTGGAGAATTTAATGAAAAATATTTAGCAGCAATGTTTTGTAGTGTTACCAGGCATTTGAGTTCTGACCCGCAGTTTATTTCTGTATGTGTAAGTCACTGCATCTGGTTAAATGGGAGCCCTCCAGTCCTCTCCAGACACCCCCTTAGCAGAGTGTTTCTTCCAAGGATGTGAAAATATGGAAACAAAGCAGTGAGCAGATGCCCACACCAAAGGCCAAACTTCCTCATTCTCAGAAAATAGAATATTTTCCTTTTTTTATACATCTGGTCTGATTTATTTTTGCTTTTGGAAAAATCTGACCTTAAATAGATCTTCTTGAGCCAGGAGAAGTCACGGACAGAGCCCAAAAGCTAACTGAGGTCCAGATCCCACAAGCTGGTGCACGCAGCTGCACTCCAGCTGACTGCAGGAATAAGCAGACAGCCCATACAGTTTGCTTGTTCGGATTATTAGACAGCACAATCAGTGGCCAGTACTAGATCTTGAGCTGTTTCCTCATTGTAAATCACAGTTAATAAATTACTTTGTCAGTCACAGTCCTCACATAATTTTTTAAATGCCATATTGAATATTGTATCTTTTCTATACCCAAAGACCTTCCCCCCAGAAAGCAGAAAACTACCCAAAAACTAAGCACACATGCCCCAAAATAATCTTGCTGTAAAAACCCCTCTGTCTTCCATGTATCATTCTGATCAAAACCCTGGTTAAATGCTAGACAGCAGTTCACAACCATTTCCTTAAACTCAAGAGGCATCAAATTTTCCCATCCATCCCTCAGCCTTTCAGGCCACTTCCATTAATGATGATATTGATTTTGATTTTAGTTTCATCTGGTTTTTGTCCATCCCAGTGATGGACTCCCACTGCTCCCCACAGGAGATTATTCTGTGCTCTGGCAGACCTCACTGATAGGAATCTTTTCCTGACATCCAACTTAAGTTTCCTTTTTTGTTTTGTTTAAACTTTTTATGCTTTGATTGGATGAAGTACTTAAAGCCAGAAGTGAGGGGTTAGAGAGAGAGGAGAGGGATGGGGAGGGGAGGCCGGATGAGATAAATTGCCTACCTGCTATAGAAATGTGCAAAAGTTTCCTCCTGAGGCCTGACTTTCTGTTGCAGCCATAGATTTTATAGAGAATATATTTGCCTGGAATGCTTTGTAAGAAAAAGAAAGGAAACGAATCATTATTTAGAGGAACCTGAGCCTAACAGGACACATATCAAATGCTTTCCGCATTGCAAAATAAGACTGTCATTAAGACAGAAGCTTTGGGTAAAATTTATATATACATATTGTAAAGAATTTTAAAATCATGTGCAACTGGCTATGATTATTTATGTGGACCGTTTTCCTGTTGCATCCTACCATATTGCTGTAGTTCTGTAAATGCCAGACCAGCCAGATGAGACCACCTAGGCCACCACCCCATCTCTAGAAGTTATTAATAATGCTGCCAGGGAAAGGCACAGGAACTATTGCTGTCCTCCATAGACCATCCTAAGCAATTATTTCTCCTTTTCATGCAGGCAATTCCCAGAGTCCTTGTAATCCTCTTTCCTACCTGATTAGACTGGGTTAGGATCAGTGGTAGGCATGCTGAACATCAGGGGATGAAGTGTTCCGAAACCATCTATATGGCCCATTTTAATGCTGACTGTAGTTGCCAGTGTTGTGGGCAAAGGGATATAACCTGAGGTGTTCTTTCACATTAAAAGAAGTCAGAGATAAAGATCTCCACGCAGGAATCTACACAACTATGTGAGCTACTGAAAAAATCTGCAAAGAAAATTGTTTAGGAGGAGCAAAAAATACACAGGACATGGAAAGAGCAAAGGAGGGAAAGCAAGATGTAGCTGGACAGGAGGAAAGATAGGAAAACCCTTGAAGTTGAACTTGAAGTCACGTTTCTTTTTAAGGCCGAAGAAGGCCATTAGGATGATTGCAGCCCGACTTGCTGCAAAACACAAACGGCAGGAGCTCACCCAGTGATTCTCTCATCAAGCTTAAGAACTTGTGATTTTAATTCAAAAACACAGCCTTTGGAAAAGTTCGTCAGCTTCACAAAAGAGGCTGACTCACCATACCTCTTAGGAACCTGCTCTGATGACTAATTGCTCTTATTGTTAAAAACGAGCCTCTAATTTGCGACATCAACACTGACAACCTCAAATTCCATCCACCTGATCTTGGTCTTTTATCTGCTAGAAGGAGCTGAAGCAGTGGGTGTGTGTAAAACCAAGAGGGAAAAAGAGATGCAAAGTCTTTCTAGAAAATGTTTTTCCCCTAAACTACAGACTGAGGGAAAGGTAATCCACTGAGACAGGAAAAATAAATGTGCAAAGATGCAACATAGTGACCAAGGTAAGCATATTATTAGGGCATTACTGAAAGAGGAAAGCAGATGTTTAGATTAGGATAGTTTGGATTTTATGATTCTTTTGATCTTTGGGGAATGGGGAGTCAAAACCAATCTCTACCTTGTGGGCTGGAAGGAACAGCGCAGTGATGGACTGGTGAATGAGTTGCAAGTATGGACAAGGAGACAGAAGAAGACTAAATACATTATGTGTCATCTTCTGTCTCTAATTCTGCACTTCTAACAAATAGACCTAAATCCTGACAGCTTTGCTTGAAAGCAGCAACTTTCAGTGTTATTTTGCACAACAATAACAGAGAACAATGAATCAGACACACGTGGCTTTTGCAAAAATTAACCCAATTTAAAAAATATAACTTAACCGAGACACTGTAAAGCAAGATTTTTTTCCTCTCTTCTGAGCAGTCTGTTACTCAGCTGTATAAAAATACTGCTGCTAATGAAAGATGCAATGCTCATATATTCTTATTTTTGCATGATGAATTCTGAGGTCACAGTCTATTAAGAACAGGTACTGTAACAGGTGAGTTCTGGCAAGACATTTGTTAAAACCACACAATTGAACAAACTTGATTCCCTTGAGAAGTGTTTCTGTAACCAGCTATAACTGTCCCTTCTAAAAACCCTTTAATAAGAGCCAGCATATAATTTTGGTGTCCTGTATGTATCAACAGCCAGGGAGATCTGAACTCCTCGCTGGCTGGTGGGAATTCAAGTTCATGCCCTTGGTCACCGAAAGGTAATTTCCTTTAGCTTTGCAATAAACTCTCTGTATTGACCTAAGACCTCCAACATTTCGAGTGGTTAACAGCATCCGTAAAAATAAAATGTGGGTACAAAATATATGAATTTGAGTAGATTTGCTAGAATTTTATTAATTTATAGAAGTTGAAGGTTATGCCATATGTCACTAGAAAGTAATTTTCTCTGAATGTGCAATAAGGGCTTAGATTTGATTTATGACCTAAATATTGCAAGATATTAATATATCTCCACACCAGATGGTAATGTACATGTGCGGAAATGTACCTTTTCTATCCTAAAATTGCAAGAATTTTCTTTAATTTACTAGGATAAACTCAATCAATGACATTCATTAATTTTTGAACACGGTACTTACGTGAAATGTCCCCATCTCTCAAACAGAGCGCTGTGTTATTCCTGTATGAAATACATTCGAAATGTTTCCAAAAGCTGCTTTAGAGTCTATATATGTGGTACCTATGTGTCTATCTACTAGGGTTGTCCAGACACAACATACTTCTAGAAACAGACAATGTTTTGGACCCTTGGGATCCAATTTAGATGCTGCTGGGGATTACAGCTGTAAATAAATAAAGGGGAAATATATATTCAGAATCTAGTTAAAGAGGCTAACAAACACATCAGGCAGGTTGGAGGGAAGGGCTTCTTTACAACTCCAGGGCAAAAATTGATGAGAAGGCTGTATAGTTATTTTAAAATTTATCGATGTGTTTTTGTGAAATGCAAAGATATCTCAAACTTTGTTTTCTAGGGACGAGAGGTTGTTCGCTATTTTCTGCTATTTGCTCATAACTGCATTAAGTCTGGTGATTTCCTGGAGAGATGTTAATATCTTATTTATATACTGGGTAAACAATATGTACTTTTCTACCTCCAGAATAAATGCTACGCACCAGAAATTCTCATATTCCCTGGCTATCAGTGCATAAAATCAATCTCTGTACCAATTCCATTTGGAACTACAAGTACAGACTAAATAATGAGGGTTTGTTTCAAATAAGAGCTTCCATCCCTCAGGAAACTCTGGTCTTTTAGAATAAAGGGGTTTTGTCATGAACCAGGAGATGTTCGGTGACAATCACCTGACCCAGCACAGTGAGTGATGGGAATTGGAGTCCAGCTGAGGAACGCGAATCACAAGGAAGAGCAGAAATACAAAGCACCAACAAACAACTGTTCCCAGATCCTCCCAGAAAATCCACTTTAATGGGGTTTTTTCAGTACTAAACACAGTAATTTTGATTTCGCAGGTGGCGGCCTTCATTTTGAATTCACCTCTCTTCTGCTCAGTGGCATTAACTCACCCTAAACGTGACTTTAGCAAGAATGGAAAATGTGGTATAGGGTAACAATAGCAATTCAAAGGTTAAGTGGGTGTTGTTCAAATGCATACTGCTCCGTGTTTAAAGTTTTTCTTCATAGGTTATTTATGCCTTCAGGTCACTTTGCTGCTCTCAGCAAGGAGCTGGAGTCAGATGCACACTCACATTTCCTTGGTAGCCACTCTTGTTTCCCTAGTGTTCACCTCAGCTCCACCCATTGCATTTTCTCCCCATATCCTCCTAGGCAGCCATCTGAAAGGTCTTCAGGCTCCGGGAGTTCAGGAAATTCTTTTCTCAGAGGAGGTTTACAGTGAAAAGATGGACCAAAGGCCTGAAATACCTTGTGACTGCCTGCCGGGAAGCCAATGGACGCACAAACAGTGGGGATCCCATCAAATGATAGAGGAGATGGGTTATTATTTCTCCTACCCTTCTCTGCCATCCCAGACCTGTTATTTTGGGGCATAACAGTCAGCAGAGGAAGCGGAGCCCGACTCCCCAGCTTGGTTACCATCTCAGACGCAAGACACCAGGTGGCTGGAGTGATGAGAGGCTGTCACAAGCCGAAATGTTTGCTGCCTCAGATGAGAAATAGCACACTGAGAAAAGCCTCTCCCACGCACAGGTCCCACTCAGACCAGTTGGAGGTAGGGGAAGAGTTACACAGATCGGCAGCCAAATTCACTCCCACCTTCTGGTTAAGGTATGGACCCAGCGCCAGCCAGGGCTGGGGACCACAGGACAAGATGTTGCAGTTCCTGCCAAATTGAGAAGCAGCGTTAGGAGGAGAAGTGAGTGCCTGATGGCTGATTTGTCCTGAGCACATGTTGAAAGAACAAGCCTCCTCCTGCAAATTGTTTTCTCCCTGCCTCAACCAAGAGAGGGCTGCTATTCTGGTGAAGTGACAGATGCTGCTACCAGTCATACGACTAAGCAAAAATGCTCTCATTTTTAGGAATATGGGATGATGTGTTCTAGTATCCAAAAGTAATTTCTTACTATTTATTCTTACTTGCCCCTGGCACATCCTGTGCTATCTATTTCTAGAGTTTTCCTCTTGGCTAGTAAACTCAACTCTTCCGTTGTCCTTCTTGCAAGCCATAGAAAGTACAGTATTTCTGCACAAATACACACAAATACAGAGATATTCATGCAATACTGCATGTGCCAGTAACATCCCAGAGCCATTGATGAGCGCTGGAACATCATTGTTATATGGGCACAATTGTGAACACAATGTGAGGGCAAAGGTAAATCCAGTTTCACAGAAATTTAAAGCAGTACTCTTCCACTTCAGAAAAGGGACACACAATTGTCTTTTGTCATTTCTGTGTCACTGCTCATCCTAAGCTGGGACTCAGTCATGTATATGCTAGGTGCTGTACATAAAGAATGAAAATCAGACACTCTTT